>NC_056739.1:26726168-26873668 GCF_019279795.1 Protopterus annectens | reverse complement strand
TTCAGATATAATTTTGAATGTATATGGGAAATAGAAAATATCAACATGGGGTAACAGCAATCAAGCTTCTTGAAGGCCAGTATGTCATCACTTTGATAGCCATATCTATGATCCAGACCGGGGTAGAGTTAGGAGAGCAGAGTGACTTGTAAATTACTGCAGTATTGGTTTGAATTTTTCTGACAGATTTGAAGAGTTGGGGGCTTCAGGTGGTCAGTGCAGGCTAATTAGAGAAAGATTAGTTGAAGTACAAGTGAGAAGAAGAAAAGACCGAGTAAATCAGGGAGAAGAATGTGGTCAGTATATAGAAATGAGGTGGGATGAAGAGCCATGGTGGAGAGGAAGAGGCCATGTAAGAAGAAAGAAGTACTAAGGATGAGCTACTTGCAGTAACTGGAAATCTCCCATACTGCATTGATGGTCGTTGGCAACCAGAGATACTCACTGCTCAACAGCACGAAGCTAAACCTTTTGATTCGATCCAAGGGTCATGTGGACCTAGTTGTAAGGAAGTGGCAGTGATGCACATGGTGGGGAGAGATGTGAGGGAATGCCTAGTTATAGCAAGAAAAAAGACAAAGTGTGGGAGACAAATAACCATGTTAAGAAGAAGTGAGTAATGGATACGTTAGGAGGATGCTGTAATGTTGCAGGTGCTAAAAAACAAAAGCAGTGGTGGAGTTAAGGAAGTTGCATAGTTGCTGGAATGACCTTAGCTGGAGGAAGGAACAGTGGTAGGAATGTTAATCAGGAAAAGGACTGAATTGGGAGTATGGGAGATTTATAGCTGGGGAGAGGGAATGGATGGCAGGGCAGTACTTTCTTTGTAGGAGGGAAATAGATATAGTTCTTATATATCTTTATGGTCCTAATTTTGATGAAGCAGAGACACTGTGTTAGTTTTTTGAAGTAACTGTGATCCAGTTACAGGGATGGATGAATGATTATTTTAGGGTGGAGCCTCTGTATTCTTCACTCCAGAATTAGAAAAAATATATGGAGGGACAACATTTCATACTAGATTTAAAAAATAACTTTAAAGAAAAGAATGAGGATTTAAATATATTGGACATCTATTTACAGTAATGGGAGACAGGAAACATTATGTATCCTAGAGATGAGTAATGTCATTCTTACCAGTTTTGTATGCTGTAAGTAGATATAGCTATCGCTAGTGAAATCACTCAAATTAAGATTTTGGATAGCAGCATTTCTGAATATTCTGTAGTTGTCATTGTTGTGTCTTTCGGCTTTTCCTGGTTAGGGGTCGCCACAGTCGAACTCCGGTCCGCTAATGATTGGCAGTAGATTTTTTACATGCCGAGTTGCCAGCCCTGATGCACAACCTTCAACAAAGTTACGCCCATTCACGCATGTCTCTACACAGAAGACGCTTTAGCTGAGACTCGAACAAAGATGCAATTTGGATATGTCAGTGGCACAGGGGAAATAAGGGAGCTGGAACCTTGGGAAGCAGAACAACTTGAATAATGTTAGTTGGTTGAAAGAAATGGCTGGGAGGTGGATTGATTAGTGGTACAGGCTCTGGAGTAGTGTACAAGGGAAAGTCGGATTGCATGGCCAGTGTTGCCTCAGCCATTTTGCGAAAGGGAAACAGTCCAGCCACCTGCAATGCCAGCATCTGCTGGAAACAGAGGTGCGCAGTACATACACTCAGCGGTCTGAGCTTTACTTTTTTTTAAGCTACATCTGCATGATAGCCTTTATGGGGCATATATGGGAATTTGCACCCTCAAAGAGGAAGCAATAGCAGGTGCTTACATCTACAGTGCCTACCTCAGTTGCTGTGATGGGGTTTAGTGTTAAAACCAGAAAAAAAATGCAATGGGTATCTGGACAATGGTCTTCTACATCTGGTAGTCACGCTATTGAAGAAGAAATTGGATGACTGATCACATGATGACTGATGGCTGACAGGCAGCAAGGATAAAAAGATGCAAAAAAGTGGTGGTGGAGGCTGATTATTAATTCTGGGAGGAGATCTGGAGGCTGAAGTCAGGAACTGAAGAACATCAGTCTAGTTTATGACGTGCATATTTGGCTACCCCATAGTGATACAAGACTCCAAAAGATAAAAAAGATACTATGAACTGTGGAGACTCCTGGAGCAAGAGATGGATTATTTGCATATATGATGGCAATGTGCAGAATTAAAATTTGAAAGAAAGTAAAGAACTATGTAGAGGAGATATATGATAGGTAAGTGGAACATGGATGGGACTTTGGTTTGTTTGGGGTAGCCATCAGTAAGGCTGTATGACCTGAGGAGGAGAAATAGAATGATTGATGGTAGTTGGGTGGGTAAAGAAGGAACTAGAGAACATATGGATGGATACTTAGCAGGAGGTGAGATCCAATTTTGAGAATGGGTAAAGAAGTTAGTAATGGTGCTAAGAGTTAATATTAGGATAGGCTAGGACTGAGGTGAGGACTGGTGGAGACTGGACAGAATGGATGTAGGACGAAAGGGAGTCCACAATCAGAAGGATTAGGGTACTTTAATATTAAAGTTAATATAATTATGGATTATGATTAATGTAATATTGAGGTGAGGCATTGCTTTGGATAGAGAGTGGTTAATAGAGAGGATAAATGCTGTTTCTCTTCTGCCAGGCAGACAAAAAGGGTTAGGGGATGAGATTACATTTGGTTTCAGTTAGTTTTGTATTTATAAATTAATGTAAGTATGATGAGGGTATGGAAAATGTGGGAGACAGAGGGTGGGATAGGATGGGATTTACTGGGAGCAAAAAGGGCTTGGACGTGTTAAGATTAGGTGGTATATCTAATGAAATTACACATGGCATATATCCAACTTGCATGTAAGAAACAGCTGTATGCATGCAAATGCAGGGGTGGGGGTTGATTTGAGGATAGCTAAGCTGGGTGTTGTCTTCCTTTTTATAGGGTTAAAAATAAACAGGAAGAAGTGGTTTGAAGAGGCAAAACTCTAAGCACTAAGCTTAAGTATTTCTAGCTGTTGATGTAATATATTTAAGATAGTATGCAAGATTCGTCTAGACAGTATTTTATTATTGTTATTATTATTATTATTATTATTATTATTATTATTAGCAGTAGTAGCAGTAATAGTATAAACTGACATTCAGAGAGCGATGTCAGTAAATATAAAGTACAGTGGGAAATTATATATTTTATATTTTTTACAATTGGTAATGTTATGCAAAATTTTGATGGCTATTACAAATATGATTTTATTTGATATAGTCAACAAATGCTTGGAAACATTTGTTTATTTTATTTTATTTTATTTTATTTTACATTCAGTAATCGGGAGAGTCTGATTGGACACAGGTCTTTTTTCAGCAGAGGCCCGGGGAGAAAAGCTCCATATTTAATAAACAGCACATTAAACAATAAAATAATGGTATACAATATGATGAAGGATACATATAAATTGTACATGAATGTTCTTCGTGTTTCACTGTTGCAGTCATTACAATTGGGGTTATCCTGCTGGCAGGCTACCCTCAGTCAGCCTGAATTCCAAAGTCTAGGTCCGGCGTCGGTTGCTGTCTCTTCCTGACGCCAGTGCCAGGGTATAAAAGATGCAGCCGACTCCATTTTCTCCAGTCTTTCTTGCCGTGCAGTGCCCGAAGCAAAAGCAGTTCGCAAGTGCCGGTCAGCCAACTCCTGAGATTTTCGTGTTCAAATTTCAGATCCAAAGTCTTCATTAAAAGCTAAGTACCCTGCTGGGGAAACTTTTTTTCTTGCTTCAGACCGATGTCAGAAAAAGTTAATAATTGTATTTCTTGTGGGAAGCAAATACCTCATAAGGACTTTCATTCTTATTGTATTCCTTGCCTAGGCCCTGACCACGGTGTTGCTATTTGTCGGTTTTGTGCTAGATTTAACCAACGCACTATTAAGCGTCGGTACGATTTTGCATTTCACTATTTTGGCAGACGATTTAACTATACAATGCCGTCGGATAGCCATCCAATTACCAGAATTCACAAGAAACGCAAAGATAAGGACAGGCATCCGAGGTACAAAACCAACGACGAGGCTTCTTCTAAGCCAGTCGCCGGTTCTCAGTGAGGCACCTTCGCAGCCCCTGACGACTGCTACTTTAGACTCGCAGGCCACTACTGACACCCACGTGGAGTCGACCAGGCCACTGGAAGCTCAAGGTAATGGACCTTCAGAAACTATTCCCTCAGATGGGTCCAGAGCCGCTGAGCAGGCATCGGCTTCTGAGGGTGTTTTCAGACCTACTCAATTATATGTTAAAATGACTTCAGCTTCAAAGGCAAAGACTAAAGCACCTTTAAAGACAAAGAAACAAGTACAACAGCCTCATGGACAGGCCTCCATGCCTAAAAAACAGATGCTGAAAATGCCCGAAGACCTAATTACTTTGATCAGGGGTTCCCATCCCCCTCCTGATAAGAGGCCTAGGCAAGAGACAGAATATGAATCTTCAGATCAAGTTTGCATTTCATCTGATTCCTCTTCTGATCAGGAATACTCTCTTCCTCCCTATGAGGATTCTGATGCTGAAGAATCTATCCCTTCAGCCTCTCCTCCTGAGGATTACTCTTTTGGGGAAACTTTACATACCATGAGGGAGCATTTCCACTGGGAGAGCCAAGATTATTCAGAATCTAAGAAAAGGCTCAGAGACTTCCTTTTACTACCACAACACAGGCCCCTAGCTATTCCACCTGTGCTAGACATTGTAGATGATGTATTTTCAGAGTCCAGTCTGACCCCTGACTCCTTACCTCCAGCTCCTGTTAAGCCAGACAGGTACTGCAGGTTCCTGACTCTCATAAATTCCTTTTCAAAAACCCTGCTGCTGACCCAGAAACTATCTCTCAGTGTCACAAAGGGGTCAAGGCTTCCACGGCAAAAAAATCTACTCCCTCTGACAGGGATTCTAGGGCACTGGACAGATGGGGAAAAAAGATTTACACTTCTGCTACCTTGGCTATAAGGGCTTTAAATTGTTAGTTTCATATGCTCAAATATCAGCAATATATTATATCACTGCTTAAACAGAAAATGTTGATAAATTCTGAATGTGCAGAAAACAAAGAAATGCAGGATTTATTGCATGCAGCTGAAAAAGTTGGAAAGCATACTGATTGCCCCAGACTGGCCATACCAGTACTGGTATCCAATCTTAAGGAACTTGTCTGAATGCCCAGCTTGGACCTTACCTCAACTGCCTCATCTACTGTCCCAGCAGAACAATCAGATCCTGCACAGCCAACTCAAGACCTTAAATCTGGCAGCATCGCGAATAATGTAGTCATACAAAACACACCTCTCACTAAAGCGGTGATGGATGTCATTTTGGAGGCCAGGAGGCCTAGTACTAGAAAATCCTATGCTGGAAAATGGAAGAGATTCTGTGCTTGGAACCAGGCACAAGGAATTGACACAGCTGTACCAAATATTCCTCAGATTTTGCAATACTTGACTATGATGCTGGACAAAGGCCTATCCTTTTCATCTATAAAAATTCATGCCTCTGCCATTTCGGCTCATTACAATACAGAGCCACCAATCTTTTCTCATCCTTTATTAAGGCAGTACCTCAGAGGGGCCAAAAATGTAAGGCCTCCAAGGAGATCACCAATACCTGCATGGGACCTCAATTATGTCTTGGAAAAACTCACCCTGCCTCCTTTTGAGCCAGCCGCTACAGTTGATATAAAGTTTTTATCTTGGAAAACAGCTCTGCTCCTAGCAATAATTTCTGCAAGATGAGTCTCAGAGCTACAGGCACTCATGGCTGTGGAACCTTTTATCATTTTTTATCCAGACAGGGTTTCTCTGAGGATAAACCCGACATTTATGCCTAAGGTAGTGTCCAGTGTGGCCCTTAACCAAACTATTCATCTGCCTACCTTTTATCCAAACCCACAGAATAAGGGGTGAGAATTCTGCATTCTTTGGACATACACAGACAGCTACACTTCTGTTTGAACAGAACCAAAGCTTTCAGAAAGACAGAGCAATTACTAGTGGCATTTGCTGCAGGATCACAAGGAAAGGCTATCTCAAAGTAGACTATTTCAAAGTGGATAGGCCACTGCATTCGTTTCTGCTATTCACAACATGGCAAGCCAGTACCTAAGGGCATTAGGCCACATTCAACCCGAGAAGCAGCCACTTCAGCAGCCTTCCTCAGGGGAGTACCAACCAAAGACATTTTAGAGGCTGCTACTTGGAGTTAAGTGCACACATTCACAAAGCACCATCACTTACCACTGTACTCTAAATCCAGGGCAGGCTTTGCCACTGCAGTTCTGCAGGGCCTAATAGCTGCTCCTAATGCTATTTAGCTCCAGCCACCCAACCTTAACTTTGGGATTCAACCCAATTGTAATGACTGCAGCAGTGAAACACGAAGAACATAGTACAGTTGTGTACACTTACCATAAATGTAGATGTTCGAATGTATTCACTGTTGCAGTCCAGGTTACCCACCCGCCATCCCCCATTTCTTTGCTGGAACATATCTGTACTGCTCTATTCTATACAACCTATGTGGTGTATTTACCAGTAGATGAAGGCAAAATATATACTTTGGTGCATGCATGTTTTATTGACATATTTTTAACCTACCCTTTTGGGGGCACCTGACATCTAGGGCAAGAAAAACTGAAGAAAATGGCGTCGGCTGCAACTTTTATACCCCTGGCGCACTGATGTCAGGGAAGAGGCGACAGCAACTGACGCCGGACCTAGACTTTGGAATTCAGGCCAACTGAGGGTAGCCTGCCAGCAGGATAACCCCAATTGTAATGACCGCAACAGTGAATACACTTGAACATCTACATTTATGTTAAGTGTACACTACTTTACTGTAACACACATTAACAAGTAAGGATAAAGCATCATGATACAGAAGTGAGAGGGCGTGTAGAAAAATGTCTAATATGTTAGAGAGATAAAAGCAATTCACTGTATCATAAGTCAGAGTATCGTACAGCAATTCAATATATCATATGTCAGAGAATCAGACTGCAAGAAATACTCAAATCTGGTTGTTCACCCAAGTGAGAGAAGTGTTAGCTGCAATATGGAGATGATATAAGAGAAACTAAATACCCAATTTGTTGACTAGTAAGTTAGTTGTAGGGCTGTAAAAGGTGTTGATAGTAAGTGCAGCCTAGGGTATAGATTAGCCAGGACTGGCACATGAACAGAGCCACTTGTCAGGTGAGTTTTTAGAATATTTTGAATTGAGTTATGTGGTTGTTATGTTTATGGGTAGATTATTCCATTTTTTAGCTGTAAAGTTTGAGAAGAGGGATTCACCAGCAGTATTACTGGCTTTAGTAGCATCTATGAGAAATATATGAAGTGACCTATCGCTGGTGTAAGGATGAAGTAGATCTTGTAGTGCAGGGGTGTTTTCAGGGTGAGACAAAATTTTGTGAGCTAGAACAAGTTGGTTGAAGAGGAGGAATTGAGCTGCTTTAGGGCTGTACAGTGATGTAACCTATACAATGAATCTGTGGTAAACCTGGCAATTTTGTTGTAGCAGGACTCAAGTTTTGTTATGTCTGTTTTTCTGAGATTAGTGAGAACTGGAGATGCATAAAGTGTTGAGATGAGGTGGGTACTTGAAATTGTGGTGTGTTTTTTGTAAGAAATTGTTTATTTCTATATAGAATGCCCATATTTTGTGAACCTTATTTATGGTATGGGAGATGTGGATATCAAATTTTAGATTACAGTCTATCTCTACTCCAAGTAGTTTAGTGTGAGTGACAGGAGAGATAATTGTTTTATTCTTGGACATGATATTAAAAGGGAGAGTAGGTGAAGTATGTCTTGTAGGCAGGAAAAGTAAGAGTTAAGTTTTATTAGGGTTTAGAATTAGTTGGGAATTGGTAAGCCATGTTTCGACAGAAAGGAAGGAAGCTTGTGTTAATGATGGAGTTCCTTAAGAGAAGAAGCAGCACCTATTAGTGTAGAGTCATCTGCATATCGGATGAATGAAGCATGTAGTGTAGAAGTATGTAGGTATGTAGGCAGTTTTGAGTGCAGAGTGCGAATTGTGTAGTGTACATGCTTTCAGTGCATGTGTAGTTTCCTAATACTGTGGCTAGGTGGCGAAAGAAGAGGAGTACTTCAATTTGTAACTGTAGAGTACAGTTGTTTAGTTATGTTCATTCTGTTATCTTTGTTTCTGTCGGAATCAGAACCATAAATGAGGGTTTAGAACGATGTCACAAGGTTCTACGATTAGGCTGTTAAATTGTTTGTCAGGGTGTCCGTCATTTACAGAGGTTCCATTCTTCTTAAATAATCACAATCCAGATTGTCTAACCAATCACAATCACATTCATAATAAATGATTGATAGGTTCCATAACAACAAAGTGTGTGCTGTTAAATGTAATCTGAAATATAAAATATATATGTTATATAATATATAATTCACATGTATGAAATAAAGCATTGTACCTAAATAAAATGCACACAACAACACTCATTGCAATTAAGTCAGGTTGCAGTTTAAAAACTCCTTCAATTGCTAAGGGAAAGCCTGAAACAGTTATTATTAATAAATTTTTATTTTATTTTTTATTTAACATTTGTTGACCTGGCTAGTCCAACTGGATATATGTCCATTTTCAGTAGAGGCCCGAGGAGTTAAGCTCCAAAGCTAGGACAATGCAATTAACACAACATCTTAGGATACATGAGATAGATAAAAGCTATTCACAGTATGTATAACAGGTTATCACCGTAAAATTTACAGCGCAGAATACAGGCATAATAAAGGATGCAAGTACAATCGAGGTGTTCAAGGAATAATTAGTAACATAGTTTAATAAGGAAGGAGTTGCTTTTAATGCATTAATGGGTTCGGAAGATCAGAGTATATAAAGACAGTTAGACTAGTCAGGTTTAGAGCATGGGCATAACCAATGAGTTTTGAGGAATACTTTCAACTTGTTTTTGAAACAGGGTAGTGAGGGAAGTGTGGAGAGTTAATTTGGAAGGAGGTTCCAGGCTTTTCCAACTATATTAGAAAAAAGGGAGTCACCAGCTTTATTGTTTGTTTTAGTAGAATTTACTAGAAGTTTCTGAGAAGACCTTAAGTATTCCAGATTTTTATAGGGAGTGATTAGTATGGAAAGAATAGGTGTTTTGGATGGTTTGTAAAGAGTGTTGTGGGCTATAGTTAGCTGATGAAATTTAATTAGATTTTGTAGTTCAAGCCATCCTAGCTGCTTTAAATTAAGGCAGTGATGGGTTCTAAATGGGTTGCCTGTTGCAAATCTGGCAATATTATTGTAGGACATTTCCAATTTGTTAAGATTATTTTTTGATAGGTTAGTAAAAATAGGTGAGGCATAGAGAAGAGAAGAGATAAGATGAGTGTGTGCTATTGTGGTTCGAGCTGAAGGTAGGAGAAAGGATTTTATCCTACAGAGAGAGCCTAGCTTTTTGTTGACAGTTTTTGTGGTATTGTTAATATGGATATCAAAGTTCAGATTATTGTCAATGGTGACTCCTAATAGTTTGGTGGTTGGTTCAGGGGATATAATGGTTTTATTGGTAGAGTTAACTGAGAAATTTAATGGGGGGATTTCTTAGTAGGAGAGAAAAGAAGGAGTTTAGTCTTTTTGTGATTTAGGAGAAGGCATCTATGTGTGAACCATTGCTCAACTGTGTTAAATACTTGTTGAGTAAGATAGAGAAGTTCAGAAGAGGAGGAGGCTGAGCATATCAGTGCAGAGTTATCCGCATATTGTATGCATGTAGCTTGGGGGATGGCAAGGTGGAAGTCATTGATGAATATGGAAAAAAGTAGAGGTCCAAGGATGGACCCTTGAGGGACTCCGAGGTTGATGGGCAGGTGAGTAGAGAGAGACTTGCGATATAGTACAGCCTGTTGTCTTTTATCCAGGTAGGACTGGAACCATTTTATGGAGGATGTATCTAGTGACAGGGATTTCAGTATAGTGATGAGAATTTGGTGATTTACCATGTCAAAAGCTTTGGACAGGTCAATGAATAGGGTTGAAGAGAGTTTGTTTAGATTGCGGTGTTTGTTGATACTGTCTGTGAAAAAAAGAAGGGCAGTAGTGGTGCTATGTGAAGGTCTAAAACCATGTTGACAGTTGGCTAGTAGGTTATTTTGTATTAGATGGTCAAGCAATTGTTTCTGGATACATTTTTCCATGATCTTTGCTAGAGGTGAGAGGAGGGCAATGGGGTGGTAATTGGAGAGTTCAGTGGATTGTCCTCCTTTGTGGAGGGGGATAATATAGGAAATTTTCCACAAACTGGGGATATAACTTTCAGTAATAGTTCTGTTGATCAGGATAGAAATGGGGTAGGCAATAGCTTTGGCGGATTGTTGTAGGAATTCAGCAGGTAGTTGGTCTGCTGAGGGAGAGCATGGTTTCAGTTTCTGTAGAAGGGTTAGAATATATAATGTTGGAATGGGTTGAAAACGAAAAGTAGGGGGTGAGGTTGATTCTTTCAAAGGTAGAGTGAAGTTGTTAGATGATAGTTGACTAGCTAATGTTTGTATAGCATCAGTAAAAAGGTGTTAAAAGAATTTGCTATATTTATTGGTGTTTTGTGTTCAGTGTTTTGAGGGTTTGGAGTAGTGGATTGCCCTGGGTGGAGTAGCTGGTTGATACTAGACCAAAATTTCTGTGGCTTGTTTTGACTGGCTTGTTGGGGTTGGAGGTAGTAGTTTTTTTTGTCAGATATGATAGCTTTCTTAGTTTCATTTCGTAGTTGTCTAAATATCTGTTGGTCTATAGGGTTTTTTGTTTTCCTCCATTTTGCCCAATGTTTGTTTCTAACATTGATGTTATGTTTGGTTTCCTTGGAAAGCCAGGGAGCATGTTTGGTTTTGGTTCTAACTAGTCTGGTTGGGGCATGGTGGTTGAGGATAGCAAGGAAGTTAGAGTTAAAGTAACTAACGGCTTCATCTAAAGGTAGGTATTGTAGGGGTGACCAGTTGCATGCTCTTAGTTCCATCTGGAAAAGTTCAGGATTAAAGTACTTTTTAGACCTGATGTTTGTAATGGATGTTGGGGAGGGAAAGTTGATTTTATGTCTGATGATATAGGTAAGAGAGTGGTCACTTAAATCATCAGGGAGAGTTTCTGAGTCATAGATGTGAGGATGATGATTAATGAGGATCCAGTCTAGTAACCTTGATTTCTTGTTAGATTTATTTATTCTGGTAGGGGATTTAATGGTTTGGGAATACCCATAAATGTTAATATGGTTTGAGGGGAGGTTACTGCATAAGCAGGTCCAGTCAATATTTGTGTCACCTAGGATTATGGTTTCTTGAGGCAGGTTTTGGGAAAGCCAGCAAAGTATATTTTCCATGGTTGCTATGTTATTACCAGGAGGTAGATATATACAGATGACATAGATGGATTTGGAATTGTTAAGAAGAAGTTTGGTGATAAGAATTTCTGCATTGGAGTCTATAGGTGGTTTGCTGTTATGAGTGGTTAATTGTAAGCTAGGTTTATATTGGATAGCGACCCCTCCACCTTTCTTGGATGTTCGATCTAGTCTCAGGATATTATATCCAGGTGGGATGATTTCATTATCTTTGGTTGAAGGTTTTAGCCAGGTTTCTGTTAAGCAGAGAATATCAAAGGAATAGATTTCTGTTAGAGCTTGGAGTTGAGTTACTTTATTGTTTATACTGCCTATGTTAAGATGAGCAATTAATAGGGAGTTTGATGGTCTAGAAAGGGCTTGGGTAGGTGATTCTTTGAAGTTGAGGAGAGAGATGGGAGTTGTTGGGGGGGCCTGGGTTAGGGTGAATGTCACCATCCTTTAAATAGAGTAGAAGGCTTAGATAGTATGGGTTTTTGAATCTGTTGTATAGAGACAGACATTTTTTGGCGATTAGATTGTTGTACTTTGTGTGTAGAGTTCTATGATATTTAGGAAGTATGTAGTTAGCTGAGGATGTTATGTTAGCGTGAATAAAAAGTAAAGGTGAGTTTGGAGAGTTGGTTTCTTTTTTGTGATAGTTTTGGTTTGGGTCTAGTGGATTTTCAAATGAGGTGAAAAGATGAGTAAAGATTAAAGGAGGTAATAGTGAGAGTGTGAATAAGAATATAATAAAGGATGGGATGGATTGAGTATTCATTATATGGATAGATATAAGTTCTTTGTAGGTAGAAGAAAGAAGTTTATTGGGTGGAGACGAGAGACTGAGTAGAGTATGGTGATCTAGGAGGAGAGTAGTGAGAGGGTAATATTTGTGGAGTTAGGTAATAGGAGAGTTTGTAGGGAGAAAAGATAGAGGGAAGAGTGATTGTAAAGAGGAAATTGTCTAATGAGATATTATTAGATAGTACAGGTGAGGGGAAGAGGTGTGGTTAGAAGGTACTGGTAAGAGGAAGGGGTGTGGTTGGAAAGTAACAGGAGGAGGAATAGGTGTGGTTTAGGAAGTATAAAGGTAGGACCCCTGGGGGTGGGTGGGAATTGGGAGTAGGGAGGGGAGCGGCGTGAGCCCACAGGGCGAACAGAGCGGGTAGAAACAGATACTGAATCAGTTAATGAAAAACAATCAGCTAGGCTAGTTCTATTGATAGAATGGAAAAGAATAGAGTCTAGAAAGTGTCTCTAGTCTGTAAATGTGCAGGGGAAATGGGAAAACAAAGAAAAGAAAAGGGAGAGAGGACTGGGGAGGTATCAATGGACAGTAGAAAAGAAGTAAAAAAACAAAAGAGACAGCTAATAGCACTTCGGGGACTACTGAAGGTAAGAACAGGGGTAAGTAGTTGATAAAGAAAAAAAGGTGAGAGTAGAAAAAGTCTGGAATTAGAGTGCCATCTAGTGGGCAAGTCTAGTATAGCTGGTTAGCTTGAGAGGGAGTAACAGTGGAGGTCTACAGATTGGAGAGTGGGAATAAATAAGTAAAAAACAAGGGGAGGGGATTTATACAGGTGGGAGGGATGAGATAGTGAAGGTTATGTAGAATGGGGAAAGCAAGGGCTGCTGGCTGTCCTGGCTCAGGCCTGGGTATAACATGTGAAATTTAGTACAATCAATAGAAAGTCTTTCTTGATGGAATTATTCAGCAGACATACTTTACTGTTTTCCTTGATAGGGGATTGTAGAATTGTTATGCAATGAGGTGACCCGCCAATATTTGGAGAGGGTTCTTAGCTTCCTGCTGACTAGCACTAGAAGCCTGGGATGAATAGAGTATCTTTAGGAGGCAAGAGAGACAAGATAGAGGATAAGAGACATAGATAATAAAGCAAAGTAGAACTTCTCGAAATAATAGTAAATTTAACCCTAACACAATTCTTGCAGTATCCAATGTACATTTCAAAAAAACATATGTACAGTGAGATAAACAGATATACGTAGAGACATAGGAGCTGGTTAGCAGTAATACATATTAAGTCTTTGTTAGCAGCAATGCAGGATTATATGATGCAGGACTTGTGTATCCCTTTTGTATAACAATATAAGTATAAGCAGCAGTTAAAAAATAAAATAAATTCTGTTCTATGTAGCAGCAGCACATATAGTAATTAAATCAGAGTTTATAAAAACCAGTAAGGACTTTGCCAGTAGCAATGTAAGACATTATGGAGCAGTAGTTATCAGCCAGTAAATATATAAAGCAGTTACAGCAATTCTGCTCTATTCAACAACAGTAGAAAAGCTAATAACATCCGAGTTTGTAAAATACTTATGGAGACTTGCCAGCAGCAATATAAGACAACTTTAAAACATTCAATAAATCAGCTCCTTTTGTTAGCACTGTTAACTTTAAAGCATTAGATAAATCAGCCCCTTTTATTAGCACTGTTTCAGGGGGGTATATATAGTCCTATCCCTTTATTATTCACTATGTGCAAGTTGTAAATTTCAGTAGCCCTTTGTTTTAAGACTGGCATGATGGATATATTGTTGTTCAGTCCAGGGGGCTGGTTGCATTTAGTCTAATTTGCCACTTGTATTCCATTGTCTCAACTATAGGTTTATCATCCCCAGCCCTTTCTCCAGGAATGACCCAATCAACTACAAAGAAAGTAAACTTTTTAAAGTTGGGGCAAATAGTGCTGTGAATAAACAAAGCATTGTGTGCATCATTATTTTTAATGGCTCTAAGATGTTCTGCTATTCTGTCTCTGAGTCTCCATATTGTTTTACCCATATAAAATCTGGGGCAACTGGTGCAGGTAGCCAAATAAACCAGCATGGATGTGTTGCAACAACATTTATCCAGCTATGATAGAGTTCTGTTGTACCCTTGTACTGCAACATATGGGCCTTCATTGATATATTTGCAGTACTTACATGCCTCACATTTGTTTCATAGGTTCATAGGTTCATAGGTTCATACTAGGCTATCTGCCCAAGGGCATTTATAAGCCTAGCCCATAGTTATGTGGCTTTCGCCACCCCTTTAGTTTGAATAAAAACTATGCCTATCATTTTTCTGTGCCTCTGTCAAGCAGTGACACTGAAGTAATCCCTGGGGTATATCTGCGATCTCCCATCCATTGGTCAAGATTCCTCTTGAACAAGGCCAGCGAGGTGCTCTGCCTCACATGTACCGGGATTTTGTTCCACAGCATAGGGAGTCTCTGGGTGATGAATCTGTCCCTCCAGCACGTTCTATTTATAACCGTGTCAAGGTTTAAGTCTCCCGCCCTTGTGGTTCTGAGGGATCTAGATTTTTGAGGTGAAGCATATTCATCAAATCTGGGTTTGACATGGCCTTATATGTCAGGCACAGGTCACCTCTGAGCAAGCGGTATGAGACTGAATAAAGCTGGAGTTCTTTCAGTCGGGCAGCATAAGACATATTTTGAGACCCTTTATCCTTTTGGTGAGGAACTTTTGGGGCCTTTCAAGCTGCAGCAGGTGTCTGGTCAGATACATTCGAACGGGCATTGTACTCAATCATAGGTCTAATGAGTGATGAGTACAGGGGACGATGACCTCCCTTGATCTAGATGTGAATCCCTTCATGATCAGGTGGGCGATATAGAAGGTTTTCCTAACTACTTTAGCAACATGAGTGTCAAACGAAGACTACTGTCAACTTGGGTCCCCAGATCCCTGATGACTTTTTCTGTGCTCAGTGGATTGTCACCTATATGGTAGCTAGGGGTAACCTTGTTTTTCCCGAAGGGTATGACTATGCATTTTTGGCGTTTAACTTCAGGCCATGGCTCTGGCACCAGTTATCCGTTTCTGTGAGGCCCTTCTGGAGGATATCTGTGTCAGATGTGTTTTCGACTATGGCCCAGTTTGCAGTCATCTGCAAACTTTGTCAGCCATAACCCTCCTGTGTTTGCTTGTACTTCAGAAAAGTAGATGCCGAACAAAAGTGGACCCAGGACTGAGCCCTGTGGGACACCACTTGTGACAGGCTTTGAGTCTGACATGGCTCCAGCAACTCTGACCCTGTGGGCTCTGTCGCTAGCCAGTTTGCAACCCATCTTGTGATGTATGGGTTTACATTCAAGCTGATGAGTTTTTCGATGATACCTGAGTGGGGTATTGTGTCGAAGGCCTTTGCCAGGTCGAGGTAGGCTGTATGGACTGCCTTTCCTCATCAATGGCCTTGGTGACTGTCTCGAAAAAGTCAACCAAGTTTAAGAAGCAGGATCTGCCTTTGACAAAGCCAAACTGGGTTGGATCCAAAGTCTGCAAGTTCCCTATGTCTTTATTTATGAGTTCCATTATGATCCTCTCCATGGCTTTGCAGATAAGGCTTGTCAAGCTAATGGGGCGGTAATTTCCAGGGTCTGTGGAGGCACCGCCCTTATGAAGTGGGACCACAGTCACCGTGCGCCACTCCTTGGAGTGTATCCTGAGGTGAGGCTAAGATTAAACAGCTGTCCTAACTGTGGGTTTAATTCCTCGTTGAGTTCATGAAGCACACAGCCGGGGACACCATCCGTCCCATGGATGCTGTGTTTTTGCCTTAGTGAGGGCAGTTCTCACCTGGGCGTTGGAGATGTTTGGGGGCTACAATCCTCTGGAATAGATATCTCTCCTTTTGGGGGAGGGAGAAGTTTGCACTGAACCTGTCAGCCAGTATGTTAGCAATGTGTGTAGGTTCAGTAATTTTCACATCATTTTGAACTAATTCTGAGCATATCTGGGAGTTTCCTCCTAGGTTTCTAACATAGCTAAAGAAGGCCTTATGATTGTCTTTAGAGTCCTTGGCGATTTTTCTCTCAAAATTTGCCTTGGATGATTTTATGAGAGCTCTTAGTTTTTACTTATAATGATCAAAGGTGTCTTACCTTTCAAGGATTTTGCTCTATCTTGTAGTAGCTTCCTCCTTTTGTTGTAGAGCTTGTTTATGGCTGGGGTCCACCAGACTGGACGCTTGCCTTTGGTACAGAGAGTCTTAGTTTTGTTTGGGATTGCCTGATCCATGCAGTCCTGTAGGTGCTGGTAGAAGGCATTTGTAAGTGATTCAGCGGTTTGAGTAATGTTTACCACTGGCTCAGGGGCCTTAAAGGAGACCACACTAGTTTTAGAAGTGTGAAATCGGCTTTTGAGAAGTTTTTCACTGTGGTCTTTTTGTTTCAGGTGGGGGCGGGATGAGGACCTCCAGCGAGATTAGTTTATGATCTGATCTCACCAGTGAGGGGTATACTTCGGTGTTGAACATTTTGATCCCATGTTCGTGATGATGAGATCAAGTATGTTTTCACCTCTTGTGGGGATGGTGACTAGTTGTTCCATGGCATTTGAGTTTATGAACTCCAGGAATCTTTGGGTTAGAGTGTTCGGGCTTGAGTAGTGTTCCCAGTCTATATTAGGGTAGTTGAAGTCACCTAGTATGATGGTGTTTGGAGATACATTTATCCCTCCAATGTTTTCAGGAAGGCCATGTGAGGTTCCTGAGTTTGAGAGGGTGGCCTGTAACATGCTACAAATTGCAGAGCAGTCTTGCCTATGGTTAATTGCACCTGGATGGTCTCCGATGCATCGTGCGTTGCCACCAACCTTGAGGTGTGGGTGTCCTTTATGAATATGGACACCCCTCCTTTCTTGGTGTTGTCCGGATTTTGGGGCCGGGCATGATATGAGGTGAAACCTGTTAGTGCTGGGGTGCTCTCAGGAGCCTTGAACCAGGTTTCTGTCACAGCACAGACATCGATGTTCTCCATATTGAGAAGGGCCTCGAGTGCGTGCATCTTGAGATTGAGACTTCTGGCATTGAGCAGCATTACCCTTAGTTTTTCCTTTTTGGTGTTCTAGGGTGGTAGGTTTAGAATTTGAGCCTTGCCTAAAAGGCACTATGGGGTGGCAAGAGCCTTTGCCAATATCCGGAAGCCCAGGGTGACAGGTGCAAGCCGTCCCTCAAGCAGCGTGGCTTGTCCAGCATGTCATCCCAGGCAGACAGACATTGGATCCCCTTTGAATGACACCAGAATTTAAGCCAATTATTAAAGCTGATCATCTTATCACTGTATTGTGGCATCATTCTAGGTGAAGGTAGGATACTGCTCAAGGTCAGGGTCATACCTGCCTGGGCTACATAATCCGAGAGCTCCTCGACGTCCCTTTTCATGTAGTCCAAGGAGGTACGTCTCAGGTCGTTGACACCAGCGTGGACAATGACTGAGTCGTACTTGTACCTGCTGTTGAGAGACCTGAGTGCTTGCGTTATGTGGCGGATTCTAGCCCGACAGGCAGCTTACTGTGACCTTCTCCTTACTCAGTCTGGTGAGCGGGACGTCAGTGTGCCTGACTATGGAATCACCAATGACAAGTGTGTCTGGCATTTTATTTGGCCTTAAGGGCTGTGACTGTTTGACACTCTGACTGTGTGGTCTATGTGTTGCATGTGTTGGGTCGTGAGGTGGTAGTTGTTTGGGTGTCTGCTTTGGTGGCCTCTGCTGTTTTGGTAAATTTTTGACCAGAGCCTCCGAGTATGTCTTTGTGTGAGTATGTGTATGATTTGAAGTTGTGATGGTACCATGTGTGACTGGGTATGTATTGTGTGTGGTTGCCTTCTCCTCCTGTCTGGTCTTGCCAGTCCTATGTTGAGAGAGCTCAGCCTCCAGTTTGGCCGTATAGTTGCATCTCTCGCATGTATTTGTGTTTTGTGGGAGAAGGAGAGGATTGTCTGTGTACATGAGGCAATTGTAACATTGCCTCAATATTCCCAGGTTCACCAGTTGAGCTGGAGAGGACACTAGCAACTGATCCCTCGACATACTAGAAGTAGTAGATAAAGAACTTTCAAAGGACTCGGGAAGTGGGTTTTGGGCTGGTGGGGTACTATCTATAATAAGAGTGCTTTATCAAGGTGCAAGTACTGTAGGAGTAAGTGCTAGGCTTTACAGATAGAGAATAGTCTACTTGGGAATCAAGTAGAGATGAACTTTTCAGTTATAGGATATGCTGGTTAGATCAGCAGTACAGTTTAGCGTGTTTTATAGCAGGGGCTGAAGGGAGCTAGGAATTGGCCCAAAACGACCAATGGACTACTAGTTTCTGGCTGAAACTTCACCAAATCGGACAAAAGGCAGCTCAGTGCTTCCCACTCCCACTGGTAAGCAAAGAAACTTCCCTCCTTCCTAATAAGGCAATGGATCAGTAACAGGAACTAAAAACAAAGCCCAGGGATCAGCAACTCTGAAACTGGACTACTCTAGTTCAGTAAAGTGGGAAAACAAGAGATTTTTTGTTTTATTACAGAGATAAGGAAAAACAGACAGTAAATGCTATAAATGCTGTAAATCGGCTAGCGACTTTAGTGTGTAGCCTACAGAAACAATTTGCAACAATTAGTAACTTAAAGTGCAATAAACAGTGTAAAATGCAGAAATCACTTAAAGTAGCAGTAAAACAGGCGAAATGCAGTCGCTAGCTTAATAACAGTGGGAAAGCCACAAAAATACTTATATCTGGTAGAAAGTCACTCTTTTAGCTCTCTGCTGCTTGGATCACTCTGCAGGCCACCACGAGGATCTGTGCAGAGTTGGTACAAGCTGGAAAACACGTGTTTAGCGTGTTTTATAGCAGGGGGCTGAAAGGAGCTAGGAATTGGCCCAAAACGACCAATAGACTACTAGTTTCTGGCTGAAACTTCACCAATTCGGACAAAAAGGCTGCTCAGTGCTTCCCACTCCCACTGGTAAGCAAAGAAACTTCCCTCCTTCCTAATAAGGCAATGGATCAGTAACAGGAACTAAAAACAAAGCCCAGGGATCAGCAACTCTGAAACTGGACTACTCTAGTTCAGTAAGGTGGGAAAACAAGAGATTTTTTTTTTTTTTTTTTTTTTTACAGAGACAAGGAAAAAAAACAGACAGTAAATGCTATAAATGCTTTTAAGTGGCTAGCACACTTGAGTGTGTACATGATCAAAGTTAATTTTTTTAGAGACTGGCCTCTCCAAAATATTTTTAATATTCTTACTCCTACTAAAAACACTCTAGAGGTCTGTCTCAGTCTTTCTTTCATGTTGGTGTCAAAACTTATAGCTCATACTCTCTTGATTGTTTCCAATATTATGGGTGTCTGATGATTGTATCTTAATATAAAAGCATCTGGTTTTTGAGGTACAGCTTTCTTCTGTAGACAGTGACTTCCACCCCATAAAATCGAGGGACAGGCTGTACTTCTCCTCCTTGACACTTCGTTGCACACTTGTAAAAGTAATTTCAGAGGGTAACCTCTTTCTAAAAACATACCAATCAGGGTATGTAATTCTTCTTGGTATACCCCATTGTCACTAACCAAACGTGACAACCTAACCATTTGGCCCATAATGATGCTTTTTCATTGGTGAAGTGGGTGGCAGCTATGATAGTGCAGCAGAGCATTGCAATAAGTTTTTTTCCTGTAAATATTACTTTGTAGGCCCTCCTCATTTTTTGTGAGGTGGATGTCCAAGAGGTCTATCTTTTCACTGTTCCATTGGCTGGAGAATGTAAACAATGGGGAGGTGTGGTTCAAATAATCCACAAGTAATTTGGCATCTTTCTCATCCCCTTTCCATAGTATTACTATATCGTCCAAAAAACAACTATATAAGACTATATGGTCTTTGTAGGGGGACTGAAAAACAAAAACTTCCTCCCAGTGTAGAAGCACCAGGTTTGCAAAGCCAGGGGCACACTTCACCCTCATTGCTACACCTGATATCTGGTGAAGTAATTCACCTTCAAAACTCAAATAGTTATTTTTTTTAACACAATTTCCATTATGTCAACAAGGATGTCAGTTTTATCACCATCCAACTTTCTACTTTTAAGGAGGCTCTCCCTAAAATAATTTAAGCCTTCTTCATGTGGAATAACCGAAGAAAGGTTTACCACATCTATGGTGAGAAATGAAAAGTTACCTAAATCTTTCATGACACCCAAATGCTCAAGGCAATGCCAACAGTCCCTTAATATGTGTTCAGTCCCAGTTACAACCTGTTGTATTCCTTTGTCCACAAATGATGCCATGGGTTCTGTTTTAGAGCTCTTTGCTGCCACTATTGGCCTAAATGGAGGGTTGTTAATATTTTTGTGGATCTTAGGGATCCCAAAAATAACAGGCGTAACTGGATGTTCTACACTAAAATAGTTAAATTCATTTTCATTTTTTGCCCCCTGAAAAAGCGCATCAAGTAAATAAAGATCTATTCTATTATACACAATATTCATCTCATTTTTAGAGACTCTTTGATAGGTAGAATAGTCATTCGTTATGTCATGCATTTTAGCCACATAATCAAAATGGGACATAATGGCCCCCCCTCCCCCGTCTGGTTTCATTATTCTCAATTCTTTATTATTAGCCAGTTTAAATAAGGCTTTCCTTTCTTCACTGGTGAAATTGTCACTGTTATTAAAATTCCCTGTCTTCACCATGATCTTCCTCAATTCGTTAATGCACAACTTCTCAAAAATGATTATGTTCTTAGGGGTAGGAGGTATAAATGTGCTCTTCCTTTTTGGTATTGTAGGTAAAAAACCTTTGTCATTTTCTTGATCATTATAAAACATAGACAAATTTAGCTGTCTAGTAAACAGTTTAAAACTAGTATAGACATCAACAAAATCTAAATAATAGGTGGGACATAAGTAAAACCTTTGCTCAACAACATGTGGTGCACATCTTCAATATTCAAAGCACTGAAATTATAAATGGAGAATCCGTCTCTTTTCCGGATGTCACAAACAACTAACTCATTCTGAAAATCAAAATTAGCTAAACCTTCTAATTCACATCCAATGTCTGTCGTAATCAAAAAACAGTCATTCAGTGTCTCTTGTTCGCCCATTGGCATTTTCTGTTGTAGTAACCATTCTGTTGATGTCCCCCATACTGTTGATTCGTGTGTCCTCCCTCCCTCCTGTTTATCAGACATTCTAATCTCCTCACTTGTGGAGGTTGATCTAAAAAATGCTGTTCACCGTGTTGTGCATTAACTGTCTCATTCTGGCTAATGACAGTCAATTCAGTATCATCCCTGTTACACCATTCAACTGTCCGTCTTGTTGGGTAATTCAAAATAGTGTTAGAGGCCCCAACTGGATAAGCAAAATTGTTTTTGTAGTTGTTAGAGTCCCTGCCAGTTTTTTAATCTTAACATTCACATTTTTATTAACAAATTAATTACGAGCACCTAACAGGGTCTCTGCCCACTTCGCTCCCCACCCTGCCCCCTATTCCCTCCTGCCTCCAGTGGTCCCACCTTTATTGCATCAAACCCCTCCCATCTTTCCAATAGCCAACCACAGCGCTAACCCAACACTACCTCCTCCATCTTCCTTCTACTATCACACCTCCTCAACTAACATGTACAAGCATACCTTTCCTTTGCTCACTGCAGGCACTCTCCTTGCATATCTTACATCCTACCAAAGCTCCATCATTCCCCCACTCAACCACTACCACTGTACTACTACTCACACCAACACTCACGTCTCACCCTCACTCAGCTCCCCTCCCACCAACTTAAGAACCATCCCTATGCACCCCCCACATATTCTACCAACTATATTACTCAAACATAAAGCATCCCTACAACTTAACATAGTAACCCTCCCACCATACCTATTACCCACAGAGCACAATCATAACGTTTCCCTTATAAACAAACACATTCAAAAACTGAGAAAACTAATAATCTCATGCATATCAAAACTAGCCCTAAGTGGAGACATCCACCCCAACCCTGGCCCTACCATCTCCAACCCCAATCCTCATAATCAGACTAGAAACCACAACTTCTCCCATATTACAGCCAATAGAAAGCCAAGTGACTTCCTTCTACTAAGCCTAAATATTAGAAGTATATCCAACAAAGACCATGAACTCCATGCCACCATAGACTTGTACTCCCCAGATATAGTCATCCTGACAGAAACCTGGCTAAAACCTACCATTACCAGTGAGCAAATACTCCCTACAGGTTACGGCATACTAAGAGTAGACCGGCTAAACAAAAAACGAGGTGGTGTAGCTATAATATTTAAACAGCATCTAAATATCCAGATCTTAAAATCATCAGCTCCACAAATAGGCAATGAAGAAATAATATATACCAACCTCAAAATTAACCAAAACAAAACCATCAACATAATTGGATGCTACTTCCCACTGGCCAAAACATCCCTCCACTAGAAAACCTCCTCAGCTGGTCTACCCACCATCTCCCCCAAGAAACTATCATCTTAGGTGATTTCAATATTGACTGGCAATCCTGTTCTGGCAACAATCCAACCCATCATGTACACCTTCATGGCTTCACCCAACTAGTCCAGTCACCAACCAGGATAAATAAAATCTCCAGCAAGCACACTACCCTGGATTGGATACTAGTCAGTAAGAGCCCCCAGTCATATATAACAGGCTGCTTATCAGATAGCCTCAGTGATCACTCCCCAACATTCCTACTAAAAAAATACCTATACCAAGCTAAACCTGTCATCTACGGTCAAATACGTAAAAAACTAAACTTTAACCCACTCACATTCATCTCATCCCTCAAAGAATGTAACTAGCATCCTCTAAAGTACCTCAGTCTAGATGACGCAGTTGAATATTTTAATACTACCTTCCTGAACATCCTTAATTACCATGCCCCCATAAGATTTTCCAGAACCAAAGCACAACCCTCCCCATGGCTACAGAAAACCACTAAGTCAGAAATGAAAAACAGGGATAAAGCCTGGGAGCACTGGCGCAAAACCAAAACCCCCTCAGCTAGACAGAAATTCCTAGAACTACGCAATAGAGTCAAAAAGCTAATAAAACAGGACAAATTCCAATACTACCAGTCTGACCTAGACTCCTCACAACACAGCCCCAAACAATTCTGGTCCTCCATAAACTCCATCCTCCATGCAGGTAAAGTCAGTACCCCTCCTCCTAATATCCCTCACTCCTCAGAAAATATTGCTACCTCATTCAACACACACTTCATCCAAACCATACTATCACTAGCTAAACAACGCAACCCCCCTCCCCTCCAACCCACACCTTCAACTAGTAATCTCCCCACTGCCTTCTCTTTTTCTCCTGTACCTACCTCCAACATAAAAAAACTCTTAACTAAACTTAAACCCACCAAATTAGCAGCAGACAACCTCCCAAGTGAATACCTACAAATCGCAGCTGATGCTCTGGCCTACCCAGTATCCATCTTGATTATCCGATCTCTGTCAGAAAGTTACGTTCCCACACTGTGGAAAGTATCACATATAATTCCCCTCCACAAAGGCGGACCCTCCGCAGAACTAATCAATTACCGCCCCATAGCTATTCTCTCTCCACTCTTCAAAATACTAGAGAGATGCATACACTCTCAGGTCTCAGACTACCTCCGTACTAACAACCTCCTTTCCAGTATTCAGCATGGTTTCCGACCAAACCATAGCACCACCACTGCCTTACTCTCCGTTACTAACACTATCCTTCAGCATAAAAACAATGGCTATCTCTCCTCTGCTACTTTCCTAGACCTATCTAAAGCATTTGACATGGTCCCACACAAACAACTTATCTCTGTCCTCAATAACCTATCCTTCTCACAATCAGTCACCAACTGGTTTCAGAGTTACCTGTCTGCCCAGCAACAATCCATTGTATGGCAGAATGACACATCTCCCCAACTTCCTGTCTCCATAGGGGTTCCCCAAGGATCCATCCTTGGACCCCTACTCTTCTCTGTTTACACCAATAATCTAGCCTCTGCCACCAAACATGGCACACTCATACAATACGCAGATGACTCGACCATCATCTGCTCAGCCCAGTCCCTACCCAAACTGCAAAAAGTCACACAGGAAGCCTTTTCTTCTGTTGAAACATGGTTATCCGATGCCCAATTAATACTCAACCCAAACAAAACTAAACTATTCATCTTCCAAACCACCAAACATACTCACAACAACTCTCACTTTAACATCATAGCAAAAGACAGCACCACTATATACCCAACTGAACACACCAAATTGCTAGGAGTGGAAACAGACAATAAACTAAAATTTGACATTCACATATCCATGACCATAAAAAAAGTCCACAAAAAACTAGGAGCGTTATACAGAAATAAGCAATTTCTCACCAAAGCAGCAAATATTTCAATAGCAAATTCCCACCTTATCTCCACCCTACTTTATGCCTCTCCAATATATACCAACCTAAGGCAATGTGATCTAAACAAGCTAGAGACCTGCTACAACAAAATTGACAAATTCGCCACAGGGGCATCCTACCATAGTCACCACTGTCTCTCACTTGCTGAACTGGGCTGGCTTGAACTCCCTCACCTCCTTCAGTGGTATCAACTCTCACTTGCCCACAAACTAGTAAACCATCCACTAAATGTCACATCCCTCCAGAATCTACTCCAACCCTATCGCACCACCAGACCACTAATATCCAGCAACAAAAATCACTTGCAGATCACTAAAGCCAATAACTCTGCTGGTGAAGCACTATTCTCTTGCACCATAGCCAAATTATGGAACTCACTACCACCCACAATTACCTCCGTACCATCATGCACCCACTTCAAAACTTTATTAAAAGCGCACCTAAAAACATGCTGGCTATGCCCTTGTAACTCCCACTCTAATATCATCCACCCCATCCAACCACTACCTTTCTTTCCACTCCACAAACTACCTTGATTATAGCAAGCTCAGATGCTCATAAGCCTAGTACTTATTATACAGCAGGAACTTCTCATTGTAACATTTGTTAATGTCTGTTATGTACATCACAGATAAAGATTCTAGTTGTCTACTGATGTACTATGTTCTTCATCTGTAAATATGTTGTAAGTAATTGCTATGTTAAATTGTTAATCGCTAGGTAATCCAATGTAACTACTGTCTGTTTATTTTACTGTGGAGCTTTTCTCCCCGGGCCTCCGCTGAAAATGGACCTACGTCCAGTCGGACACTCCCGGTCAACAAATTTAAATAAATAAATAAATAAATTAGTCTAAGCTCTTAAGCGCAGAATGGTAGTCATTAGACTGTTCAAAAAACATTAGGTCATTAACAATACTTTCGTTTAAAGAAACAATCTCTTTCTCTAGGGTAGCCAACTTACTTTGATTGTTCTTCATTATAATATCCATCCTCACCAGACCTGTGTTGTTGAATAGGTTTATCAATTCCTTATAAGCTGCAGATCCGTCCTCTATTCCCATCAGTAGTTTCCAGATTCTTAAGCCTTTTGACACCTGTTTAAGTGCCAATGACTTAGCGTGATATGCATTGTCTAATTGTAATCCCCTGTATTTCCAGCAAGTGCCCTCGAACTGTTCAATTTGTTTTTTCAATAAGGGCCTTTCCCTTCTCTTCTCATTCGAGTCTGAGAAGTTAAACACGAGTGGTCGGAGCCATTGTTTTATGTCGTTTCATTTAGAAACACCCGTGTTCGTCACTGTGTTGGTGGTCTTCACCTCCTCCAACAATGGTTTATGCAGGGTAAATAGTTCTGCCTGAAATCATTTACAATCACTTGCGATCCTCCTCTGGTGTCATTACGGATTAAAAGTGCTGTCAGTCTCTGTACCGAAGCAGTTAGTTTTCTAATAGCTGCTTCCATGAAGGTATATTTGAAAAATAAATCTACAAAATTAAATAGCAGAATTCAAAGCCATTTCGGTCATAAAAACAAATAAACCAAACATAAACCCAACCAGGGTTAAACTAGTAAAAAATAAGAAGAACAAACCAAAAATAAACAAGGAAATCCACTTTTAATCAAAACAAAAAATAGGATAAATCCTCTCAATAACTAAGCGTTTTCGCCAAATGTAAATGGCTTCTTCAGAGTTAATGAGAGTCAATAAAATCACTTCTTAAATAATCACAATCCAGATTGTCTAACCAATCACAATCATATTCATATTAAATGATTGATAGATTCCATAACAGTGTGTGCTGTTAAATGTAATCTGAAATATAAAATATAAAATATAAATCATCATAGTTGTCACCCACTTCGCCAACAAAAAAGCATCATTAAGGGCCAAATGGTTAGGTTGTCACATTTGGTTAGTGACAATGGGGTATAGCAAGAAGAATTACATACCCTGATTGGTATGTTTTTAGAAAGAGGTTACCCTCTGAAATTACTTTTACAGGTGCACAATGAAGTATCAAGAAGAAGAAGTACATCCTTTACCTCGATTTTATGGGGTGGTAGTCACTGTCTACAGGAAAAAGCTGTACCTCAAAAACGAGATGCTTTTATATTAAGATACAATCATCAGACACCCATAGTATTGGAAACAATCAAGAGAGTATGAGCTATAAGTTTTGCCACCAACATGAAAGAAAGACTGAGACCCCTAGAGTATTTTTTAGTAGGGGTAAGAATATTAAATATATTTTGGAGAGGCCAGTCTCTAAAAAAATTAACTTCAATCATGTACAAATGTGGGGCATGTAAGTACTGCAAATATATCAATGATGGCCCATATGTTGCTGTACACCAGAACTCTGCCATGCCTGGGTAGATGTTGTTGCAACACATCCATGCTGGTTTATTTGGCTACCTGCATCAGCTGCCCCGGATTTTATGTGGGCAAAACCATACAGAGGCTCAGAGACAGAATAGCAGAATATCTTAGAGCCATTAAAAATAATGATACACACAATGCTTTGTTTATTCACAGCACTATTTGCCCCAACTTTAAGAAGTTTACTTTCTTTGTAGTTGATTGGGTCAATCCTGGAGAAAGGGGTGGGGATGATAAACTTAGGGTTGACAATGGAATACAAGTGGCAAATTAGACTTAATGCAACTAGCCTCCCTGGACTGAATGACAATATATCCATCATGCCAGTCTTAAAACAAAGGGCTACTGAAATGTATTAATAATAACTGTTTCAGGCTTTCTCTTAGCACTTGAAGGAGTTTTTAAACTACAACCTGACTTAATTGCAATGAGTGTATTTGTGTATATTTTATTTAGGTACAATGCTTTATTTCATACAGGTGAATTATATATTATATAACATATATATTTTATCTTTTATATTTCAGCTTACATTTAACAGCACACACTTTGTTGTTATGGAATCTATCAATCATTTATTATGAATGTGACTGTGATTGGTTAGACTATCTGGATTGTGATTATTTATGAAGGGATTTTATTGACTCTCATTAACTCTGAAGAAGCCATTTACATTTGGCGAAAGCACTTAGTTATTGAGAGGATTTCTCTTATATTTTGTTTTGATTAAAAGTGGATTTCCTTGTCCGTTTTTGGTTTGTTCTTATTATCTTTTACTAGTTTAACCCTGGTTGTGTTTATGTTTGGTTTACTTGAGAAATGTATACATACCCAGTTACTCAAACACCTGCTTGACAATAACCTGCTAACCGCCATTCAACATGGTTTCAGGCTACACCACAGTACATCCACTGCACTTCTTTCTTTCACTCAAACAGTAGCTGAGGCCCGTGACAACAATATGTTGGTCTCCTGCCTATTTCTCGATATCTCTAAGGCTTTTGATACTGTTTCACACTCTAAACTTCTAAATAAACTCCCAGACCTCAATTTTTTTAGCTCCTCAGTAAAATGGTTCTCCAGTTACCTCTTCAATAGGCAACAATCTGTCTGCTGGCAAAATGTCTACTCCCCCTTCCTTCCAGTCAATACAGGAGTTCCTCAAGGATCAATCCTGCGCCCCTTTTTGTTCAATATTTTCACTAACAAACTACATTCTGCTTGTAAACACTCAACCCTATTACAATATGCTGATGATTCCACACTTATCACCACCTTCTCATCTGTCGAAACATGTCTCTCTGATAATTAGCTAGTACTAAATCCTAAAAAAAAAAACTTCTTCTCTTCTTTCCTAGAACACTGACACAACATAAATCCTCTTTTACCATTACCACCCCCAATAACATCATCATTAAAGCTGAACCTCCTACCAAACTACTCTGCACCATAATCGATGATGAACTAACATACGACCTACACACCCAATAATGTATAAAAAAACATCAGAAACTTGGACTACTTTATAGAAATTGGAAATTCCTTACACCTACCTCCAAACTTCTTCTCAGTCACTCTTCTTACCATGTGTGCTTTATGCTGCCCCTATCCTTATTAACATTAAATCTACTTTATTATCCAAATTAGACCAAACATACAATAAAATAGCCAAATTTGCCACTACCATTCCCCACAATTCTCATCACTGTCTCACCCTGAAGAAGTTTCAATGGCCAGAATTCCCTCATCAAGTTTTACTGCCTCAGTTACATTTCACACATTCTGTTCTCTAAAATCCCTCCTCCTTCCCCTCTCTCTCCAACCTAGAATCTTTCTACACCCTCCTCTGGCACTTATGCACAACTGATAAAAACCTTCTTGACATTTGCAAGCCCAAAAAGAACATCTGATAGTCCCTATATAGGTACTTAGTAGCTAATGTCTGGAACCCCTCCCCCCCATATAAGAAATATTTCCCAAAGACATCTGTTTAAAAGAGAAATAAAACAAGATCTCCAAAAAACTTGGTCTTGCCATGCCAAGCCCCCACATGACATCATTCTTGTCTCTGCATCCCCTCTCTTGGACATATACCTCTGTTATTCTATTAGAATCATCTACTCCTATGTCATATACTCTCTGACATGTCATGTAATTCAGTGTTTTTACCCTCTTACATCTATTGGATGGAACTTATTCCAATGCTATGTTCTTTTTTGGCCAATGAAATGAGAGTAATTCTTGTACATTGCATATTACTCTAATGGAATATTCATTTATTACTGAGTTTCTGTGCTATAGCTGGGAGCATATCTCCTCATGTTATGAGATTGTACTTTTTATCTTTATGTTACCATGTCTTTTTGCATGTCTGTATTTTGTTGGAGCTTTTCTCCTTGGGTCTCCACTAAAAATGTGCCCGTGGCTCATTTCAACCAACCCAGTTAATAAATGTCAAATAAAATAAAATAAATAAATGTAGGTTGTTTGTAAAGGGGTAGAACAGTAAAGGTCCTAAGATGGAGCCTTGAGGAACTCCTACAGTAACTGGAAGTAGGGAGGAGAAGTCTTGCTGCCATTGAACTGCTTGCTGTTGCCCTGATAAATAGCTTTGGAACCAGGCAATAGTGGATTCACTAAGATTTACATCAGAAAGAACATTGATGAGTTTGTTGTGCGTGCCCATGTCGAAGGCCTTAGTAAGGTCAAGAAAGATTGCAGATACAAATTTCCTGTTGTTTCTATGGTTGTTTACTGTATTTGTGAATGACATTAGAGCAGTGGTGGTAGTATGAAAAGGTTGGAAGCCATGTTGAGTATTGACAGAAGTGTATTAACATTTAGATATTCCATAATTTGTGTATGTATACATCGCTCTAGGATTTTGGATAGAGTGGAAAGAATAGCAATGGGGCAATAGTTTGTCAGTTCAGTTGAATTATCTCCTTTGTGAAGTGTGGGATAATATGGGAAATATTGCATATATCAGGGACTAGATTTTCAGATAGGGTCTGTTAATAAGAATGGTTACTGGGTAGGCAATTGCATCAATGTAATTCTCAAAGTCAGCTGGTGGTTTGTCTGCAGCTAGTATTGTGGCCTTTAGCTTTTTAAGAATTTTTTAATCTTGTCTGTAGAGAAACTGGTTGTAGGGTGAAGCTGTAGTTCTCATTATGTGGCTTAGCTGGGTCACTGGAGAAGAGGGAGAGCTGAGGGATAAATAGGGCTAGAATGGATTCAGTGAAGTATTTATTAAATTGGGTTGCTATATTCTCTGAGGGATTTGTTGTGGTTGGGGAGGGACTACTAGATTTATCAGGAAGGAGTATGTTATTTATGGTTGTCCAGAACTTTTGGAGGTTGTTTTGGTGTTTCATTTGGACATTGTGATAATATTTAATCTTCTCTAATTTGATCAGTTTCTTTGCTTTACTTCTTACCTCCATGTATGTTTGCTTAGAGTCTTGGGATCTGGTTTTGTGCCACTGGTCCCTGGTCTTATCTCTGGATTTCAGTAGAGATCTTGTTTCCTGAGTAAGCCAAGGAGCAAAATAGTTCTGGGAGCAGCATATGTATTCAAGGTGTCTAGGATTGGGCTGGTCTGTTTATCAGTATCCAACCAAGGATTGACTATCCTTTTGAGGACTTGTGTATTTTTGTGGGAGATCAGATGATTTGTGCAAATCTGTGGAGATTGATCTAGTTAGTGGGGTTATCAGAATTACAGGTTAACCAATCTATTTTAAAATCCCCATCATGATAATTCATGTGGGAGTGCATTGGAGGCCCAGTTCAGTAAGTTCGCTAGGGTGGATATGTTGTTTCCAGGTGGGATATAGCATCCATTTATGTTAATATGTTTTCTGGGGTTAATTTTTATTTTGGTAAGAATTACTTCATTATTGTCAAAAGTAGGGGTGGCTAGATTCAGATTGTCTACATTAAACTGATTTTTAAATAATATTGCTACACCCACTCCCTTTTTTATTTTTCTGTCATTGCATAGGATGTTGTAACCTTGTGCCAGAATTTCATTATTAGCAGTGTCTGGTTTTAACCATATTTCAGTTAGTAGGACAATATCTGGTAAATATAGTGAAAAAGTGGCATGTGGATAATGGATTTTAGTAATGTTTCTTATATTTATGTTAAGTAATAACAATTCTGCAGCTTTCCTGGGGAGTTGTAGTACAGAATCTGGGTGATTGTGGTTTTGGGTGTATGAGTTGTTATGACAGGAAGGTGGTTGACAATTTGGATGTAGATTTCCACTGAGAGATAGTTTAGATGCTACATGGATTATGATTTTTATGATTTTTGCCATGTATCATATTTAGGGAGGGTTTGGGTGAGTGGTGGTGAGGTAGGGAGAAGAAGCAAGTGTAATGAATGGTTCGTATGTTGAAGAGAGGTGGAGAGATGGATAAATTGAATGAAGCAATGTTTTCAGAATAAGAGAGTGGTGGCCTGGTGGGGTGTTAATTCAGTTAAGATAATATGATCTGAGGTAATGTGTGCAAAAGACATTAGTAATGCTAGAGTAACAATGTGCAGTTGTAACATGTTTGAAGTAGTCTACTGTAGGCAGGAGGTGAATAGTTTGTAAGGGAAAATGAGCTGGGCAGTTATATAAAAATATATGGGGTGGAGTAGAGTGAATTAGGAAGGTGAAGGCAGGATGGGAGGTGTCAGGTAGTAAGTTGTTATAAGAGGGATATGATTTGTCTACATACAGTTGTGGGAGTGGCTATGGTATATAGGTCTAGATGTATTGGGGGTGTGTGGGAATTAGGGGTAGGAGAGTGGAGTGAGTCTGAGTACAGAGAGGGTGAATGGAACAGGTAGAACCATGCATCAGAACATTTAGCATACTGGCTGCATTTGTTTTTTATATAAAAAATAATAAAAATAATAAGAACACATTACATGATCATGTTGCATTACCTATGCACAGGACAGAGCCAGTAAATTTGCTTATTATTTCTTTGTTTAGGCCACAGTACGCAGACTGTACTGGCCAAGCTAATTTTAAACACTGCAACAACTTTTTTCCAAGGCCTTTTACCTAATTGGTCATCACTTCCGTCTAACAGAATGTAGTTTTAACCAACTGGTCTCAGCCTGGTTCAGAAGTTAAGTCTAACAGGGCAAAGGCAGTAGCATAGCAAGTTTTAAGTTAAACTCAGAAATCCTCCAAGAGATCTATCTTGGGAGAATTTCTCAGCTTTTACACACCATTTTGCCAATATGCAAAAAATTTTAGCTGTTACAATATGTAGATTATTCTACACTTCTGCTTACTTCTGTCAGCCATTCAAGTGTTATACTTTGGTTTCAGGGTGGATTCAACAATGTCAGCAGCTGGTTAGAAACAGCAAGCTTATCTTCAATGAGAAAGACACAAAAGCAATCACATGTGGAAGCCAGTCCAATGACAAAATAAGTCTCAGACTGAATGCAGTCAGTCATCTCTGTACTTTAGTCTCATGTATACTTTTTCATTATGCACTCATTTATTCCCAGTGTTTGCTTCTTTTGCTGATCCTATGCACTTTTGAAGGGATAGAAGTCTGTTAGCATCCTTTTTATGTTGGTGCTAAAGTAATAAATATTGCTTTATTCTTCTCTTGAGGTCTCTATTAATTCTACTGAGGATTTGCTTTTTATATTTACACTTTTCATCCCTAAATTTGTACTGCACATGACCATATGTAAATATATTTTCTTGACTGCACATTCCTCTGCAGGTTTAGTCAGCTTCATTGTATGTACCCTTGTGAGAGCTGTTCTCCCTGGATCACTTCTGAAAATGGACTGTACACAGCAAGGTTAACCAGGTTAACACAATGTAAGTAAATAAATAAAATGTATTCTTATAGGCCACTTCCTACTGTCTGTAGGCTTGCCTCTTGTTAGACTTCTGTCAACTTCTGTTTCACTGGTTAGTGACTGAGACACTATAAGCCATTTCCTGGTATTTTTTTCCATTACAAATCAGTAACCATCTGTACAAAGGCACACTGATCTCACTGCCAAATTTACTTGACAGTAATGTTCTCATGACTCTATGCAACTATCCATATTGGGTCCAACTGACCTTTTCAAGGATTACTGGAGATTTCCAGCTTTTTATGAAGGGTCTCTTGACTAAATCACTCATTATCAAGATATTATTTCTTTCAGTCTCATCTGTTCCCCTGTATTTTCCTCATCTGACTCTGCTAGCAAAAAGAATCATGAGTCTATAGGAACTCTCATGCAATTCTGTTACCAAACCTCCTAATTCCCTCCAGACTGCTAGTGTCTTGCTGTATTCCCACCATATATGCATGCATCTTGTTTTTCTACCCTAGACATCTTGTACTATGCTATTTGTACATACCTGAGTTTATGTAAGCACTGGTCAGGGTAATTTGAGATCTATTCATAAGCTCTAACTATATAGTATAGATTGTTCCTACTTGCATCGGTTTGTAGTACACTGTCCAGGTTTGCTCACAGAATTTGTCATCTGACCACAGTTCTGCCTTCCTAATTCATTCTTTCTGAATGCTTGCCATCTATTCAGATCTTCATTTCTTACAGATAAACAGATGTATTTTACTAACTCTGCATATTTCTAATCCTATCCCTCAACTATTGTTTACCTTGCTCTTTCCACATTGTAATTATTTGTTGTTCTCCCTCCCCAATGGTTTCTCTGCCTTTCATTTAGAACTTCATATTCTAGCTAATTCCTTTGTTTTATTCCATATATCTGCTTGATATGTTCAGAACTGTAATGGTCCCCTCATGGTTAGCCTGTAGCATATCTCTTACATTTCTAAATCCTTTATACCATCGCAGTGGCATATGGGCAGGGCATTCACATGTAATGCTAACGAACTGGGATCTAATAGCAATCTGAAAAGCTGGAGGGCCAGCTGATGGTGGGTATGTATGAATGTTGGCAAACAGTTTGCCTACCTCAGGGTGAGCGTGGGATATGGTGGTACAGTGCTGCTGTGTAGTGGAGGAGTACAGCAGCACATCACACAGCCATATGTAGGCACAGTGGAGAAGGTGGACATCAATACCCTTGGGCACATTCTTGCAATGTTGTATTCCCATTGGAGAAATCCAAGACACACAAAAATTCTTGCAGTTGGGAGAGGATGACACATGGTTGCGATATCTCTATCTCCTCTCCATCCTCCAAAAATGGTTGACTGTTTATAGTCAGTTGTGTCTCCAGGCCTTCAGCCCCAATCTAGGAGGTAAGTTAGTTGGTTCAGAGATGAGACTGGGAGTAAAGAAAGGCACCAACCACCTGCAATTGGTCATCCTGGTCAAAAAGGCAAAAACAATATAAATAAATAAATACATCCTCCTGCCATTTTCATAATCTTAGTGCATAAGATCTATCATGTGCATCTTCCATCAGTTCTGCTTCTAGGTCCTATTTCCAATACAAATCTGTGTACCTCCGAGCTACTCTTTGCTGCTTTTCAGGTCATGATGACAAATATTAATGTGTCATTTTTTCCAATGCTTTTTCTTGCATCCGTGTTTCAGAACTTCTCAGTTTGACTCATTCATTCCCAGTTCTTTTATCTAATTATTGACAGTCACTTCCATTGCACACCTCTTTTATTCCGGCATAAACCATTCCCTAAAATCCTTTGGCATCTTCAGTATTTCGTTGTACCATTTCGCCTACCTTTGCTAGTCATTCCGTCCAAATGTATCACATGTTCTGTATCCTACTTATAATCTTATTGATGGAGACATGATAACATGATGTGACACATATAGAATATGATATGGAATTATTATCCTCCCTATTCGAATTCGGCCATTTAGCAATAGCGCCCTTTCACTCCAGTTTATTCAACACCTTAGACATCTTGTTGTATATCTGATTTAGTTCCATTCTTCAGTTTGTTATGCCTCCAGATATACCTGCAGTTTTAGATAGCTGGCTTAATCAATGACCACTGGGAGTTCCCATGTCACTACTCACATAACCATTGATTGGATAATACAGCTTTCAAATACATCCGAAAGCCTAGTTGTTCTTCCAAAAAAATTGGAACGTTTCCAAAATCCTCAATAGAGTTGTCTCCATTTCTATGAGTAGTTCAATGCACTCATCTGTGAACATCTGAATGATGTTACTCCCTCTACCTCCTTGAATAACCTTCTGTGCTGATGCCCTTACTTCTGTTTTTAGTAGTACAATAGATGGTAACAAAGGAGACCCCTGCCTGTTTCCTGTCTTGATGTAGACTTTGACAGATAAGCCTTTATCCACTACCACCATCCTCATTATTGGGGTTTTATAAAATAATTACTGTCAAAAACCTTGTAACAGTCCATATCTCTAGGTTTTAAATATAAAACCCTATTCAACTGAATACGGTATTGAATTGCATATACTCACTTCGATTGTAGTCTTCAGGCCCACTCTTGAAGCCCAGTAATGGTCCCTGATGATCTTCCCTTAAGAAATCTACCTGATTTCCCTCTGTTATTCCTAGTCTTACACACACACACACACACACACACACACACACACACACACACACACACACACGTGTATATGTATGTATGTGTATATATATATATATATATATATATATATATATACATATATATATATATATATATATATATGTACATACACATTCTTGTTTTGCTTCATAGATTTCTGGAATATATTGTAGGCTCCACATTAATTAATATACTGATTTATAATTTATGGGCTCCTGCCATCTTTGCTTTAGTGGAAAAGAACCACTGTGGCCTGATTCTCTGAAGGTGATACTCCCCACTTTGCAACTTTTTATTTGAAATTTTACAGTAACACTTACAACACACCCTTTAGTATTTTACAGAATTTGGCAGGGAAGTCATCAGTGCTACATGGCTTTCCAGTTTTCACATCCAAGTTAGCAAGAATATTCCTTTCCCCTGCTAAGTTTGTTGTTCAGTTCCTCTACTTCATATTTAACTAGAAGAAAGTCACTTGCCTGTACTGCCCTTGACCTTTTTCGCACTTCCTATTTTGGTCCTCTGCTGATGAGTAGAACTTTTGATACACCTCCTTGCAAATGTGACCTCTCTTTCCCATCCTGTATGTACTAATACGTCCCTGTAAAGAATCTTCCTAACAATTTTAACCTTTCTGTCTGCTTCCTGTTATCCCCTGCTCTTCTCTGCCCTCAGCCAAAGCCTATCAGTTCTATTTGAATAATGTGAAAGGGAGCTTTGTCCCTTGTTTTTATCTTTAGAAAACTCACTTGATTTAAGAGGGGAAGAAGTGTAACAGGTTGTTTGGAACTTTGGATTACCTTTTAGTAAAGCATGCAGTAAAGATGGGAAATTCAAAAGAGGTTTATTAAGGTGAGGTAAATGTAATTATTACTTTTTCATAATAAATAAAAGAAAATGTAAGAGCTGTGTGAACTTTTTTGGTTCTTCTAGTAAATCTCGCAGCATATAAAATATGTAGAATGTGAAATAAAAATCTGTCTAAGAATATGTATGTCTTTTTTAACTGAGATGATGAAATCACTGTAAACTGAAATGCTCCTTGTTCACATTTGCAGAGAGATTTTCAAGTCTTAGGTTATTTGAACTGTATTGCCATCAACTGACTAGAACTATGTGACTGTGTAAAAAGCCTTACAACTGAACTGTAACCAAACAGGAAATTCACAGTGTAGGTTTCTTTTAAGATTGGGGAGCAACTTTTAGCAGCAGTAGTTGGAGTTTGCCATCTAGCGTATGCAGAGAAGACCTTTCTGGACCAAGAGCTCATGTTTAGGAGTTATTTCCTATGCATTTGCTTTATCTGCTTAATGCTGTTAAGAGACAGAGGTAGCTAGAATATGGTAAGCATTCAGCTAGTAATAACTGGGAGATGTCTGTAGTCACTGTTTTTGCAGATTCAGTTTGTCTATTGAACTTTCAACTAGTGGTAGATGGGATAAAATAGCAGTGGTATATGTTTTTCTAAATGCCATTATTTCTGTTGAATTTGAACAGCTCGTGGCTAGTGGTTTATTTATTGGTATATAGATAAGGCTAATTTCTGAACTTCTTAACTGATGAAATGTTGGTATTCCCTTTTTGAAAAGAGATTGCTTAAGTTTGCAGTATCAAAAAATTACATCCTATTTGACTTATTTTAAGAGAAAATAGTAGTTATGTTCTTGGTAGGCTAGGTTGAGCTAGCTGATGACAACATTACAGTATCGACAGGAAAAGGGGTACTGGCACTAAAAATGTATCAATCTAAGGTTGTCCTTTTCATTCTTCCTTAATGTACGAGTTTGGATCCGATCTTCAGATCTGACTTGGCTGCTTATTTCAGACTTTAGATCCAGCTGTCAAACTCATCCCTGTACCCATAACGCTCTGCTGTATCCCCAAAGCCTCAGATCTCGTTTGCCATTTTAGTGAACAGATGCAAATTCCATAGCTCTTGAGAAATTTGTGAATCTCTTGCGAATAGTATCAAAACTTTTTCTTATGAACCTTTTTCTTTCAAACTTATTGTTCTTCCCTTGTTTTTCAAGTTTCTCGATGGTATTAGGTGTTCTGCATTCCTTCCTACTATTCAATAGTACTCTTTAACGCCATTTTTGGTATTCCCTTTCTACCCTTCTTATAAGGGTATTTTCTTCTTACCATTGTTGGTATCTAGATCTTTCTCCTGTTAAAAAAAAAACAAAAAAAAAAAACAAAAGAAACAAAAAAATCAAAAACAAAGTCTTACTGTTTCTCCATGATGTCACTGTATTCCTTTTGTTGTTATGTTGCTGTGGGTACTTTTCTCCACCACCATTTCCAAGAATCCCATAGGGTTTAAAAAGTGCACTTCTTATGGGCATAAAATTCTGAATTTGGATGCCCAGAAGCAGTACATATATTGTTTAGTGGCAGAGCATCTTGACGCTAATTGTAAAATTTGTTCTGCCTTTAATCCCAGGGCCTTAGCAAATTGGTGCAATAAACTCTTTTTGAGAGGACGTCTGCCATCTACTTCTACTTCAGGGGCTCAAACCTGCTCCAAACATAGTAAATCAGCTCCCATGGAGCACAGGAAATGTTCCCGTCTGAAGTTCACCAAGACTTCTTCTGAGCCTCCTACAACATCTAGGAAAATATCAGATCCTATGCTTTTGGATCCCAAGTCCCTATCATTGGATCTAAAGCCTTTGGATCCTAAACCATCTATCATCACAATAAGTCCAACTACTGTATCCTCAGATCCTACAGCCTCGGATCCTAAACAAGGATCTGTGTACAGTATTACTCCAGAATATTCAATTAAACATATTTCCCCTACTCCACCTTAGAGGTTGCCTCAGACACCCAAGAAGCACTCTAGGCCCCCTTCCACTTCTTCCTCTAGGTCATCCAGGAACTTGTCATAAACAGACATGGATAGGATAAAGTGAAAGTTTCTCAGAGTGCAAATCCAGATGAGGAACTTTCCAGCTCTGTCCCCTACTCGATCTGTGAGTAAGTCTACAACTTCTGCAGCTGTATTTTCTCCTTCTCTGATCCATCCTGTAGTTTCAGAGTCCCAGGATCTGATATTCCTGAGGGGTCAGGTGTCAGATCTGAGAAAGCTTCTTCCTCCACTCCGATGATTTCCTTGACCAGCTCTGCTCTGATGTATTCAGATTAGAATGGGTCTCAGAGCCTAAGTGTCAGTGTCAGGTCTGAGGGCATAAGCTCAGCTCCAATTTTGTCATCTCTGTCCCTTCCTGTTGGAGTCTCGGCCCTCAGCAGTTTGGATCCGATTCTGCCCCTGAGGCCTGGATCCAGGGAGGTTGTGGGTCTGCCTTCCTCAGGAGTTTCGGGTTTGAGGGGCAGAGTGGAGTTTCTCCAGGTCCGTGAGCCTTCAAGGTGGTTTCTCTCCATAGAGAACTGCCCCCTCATGTTTCAGATCCTACTTCTTTCTTTGCATTGATTCCTAGTTCTGAGTCATGCAGACCTATTCCACAGGGACAGCCAGAATCAGTAAGTGTCCAGCCATTTCCCGTGAAGGACCTTCCCCTCTCTTCCAAGACGTCACCTGAGCATCCCACGGAGGAGATTCACTGGAAGACAACATGTTAAAAGAAACACATTGACTCCCCTTTGGGGTCTCCAACAGAGGATACTGATTTTGATGAAGGAGAGGAGTGCCCCAGGCCACCACCTGATGACATCTCCTTGGAGATATTCTAGAGATCCTGAAACAGAAAGGTGGTTGGTCTTCCCAAAACTCTCACAAGAAGAATCTGTATTCTTGGAGGCTTTTGGTTCTAGCCTGTCTACATATTGGGTACTCCCCTGGAAAATGAACTTATTAAGTTGCCCATCAGGGCTGAAAGGAGAAGAGCACCACTGAACCCATTCCAAAGAGATCCGACATGTTTTTGGCCCCTCACTTGAACAGACCACACTGGAGTAAAGGGGTGCTGGCAGATACTGGGTGGCAGCCACCAAGAAGGAGCTAGTAGAACAGACCTCTACTGTCCATCTGCCTAACAGGGAGTCTAGAGCATTGGACAGGTTTAGAAAGCAAGTTTTCACCTCGGCCACTTTTGTTCTGTAGTCAATTAACTACCTGGCACATTTCAGTTGACTTCAGAGATTTGATCAAGGAACTTTCCGTTAATGTCTCAGAGTCCATGTCTGCTAAGGACTTCGAAAGAACATCCTCACATCTGGCCACTCCTTTGTCCATTTCCAGTGCTTCAATGATGTTGATCTCTCACACAGCTGAAGGCACCTCACTAGCTGCTGGTTCTGGCATTGCCATAAGGAGACATGCCTGGATGCAGCTTTGTGATTTCACAGAACCTTTTAAGATCTCTTTTATTAATGCCCCCTTTGATGGCATGTCCCTGTTTGGGTCATCAGTTAAAAAGAAGTTGACCCACAGTGAGCAAGCAGTAGAGACTCTGTCTGCCTTGGGAATCAAGTTTTCTGTGCTTCAACAAACCTTTTCTTGGAATCAGAGAGGTGGCAAGAAGATATGGTTCTGCAAATCACGGGGTCCTTTCCAAGATTTACGTGGAGACAATTCCTACAAAGACAGAGGAGGAAATTTCAATGGCACATGTTGCCCTAGAGGCAGAGGAGGTGTGCAAAATCAGAGCTTTTGAGATTCCTTCTCAGACAGGTCTTTTCAGTACTACTGAGGTGCTGCCCAATTGTCCAACTCTGGAGCCCGTTGAGGGGGTTGATTGTCTTTGCACCCAGACAAACGGGCAAATATAACACAAGATACTTGGGTGCTAAGCATAATATTCAGGGTTATTACATACCATTTTCCTTTCTTCCTCCTCCCAAAAGGAAGAAACTTCCTAACATTCCATCCAGTCAGAGAAAGGCACAAGAGCTGCTGAATCTGCTAGACAAAAAAGTTATACAAAAGGTCCCTCCAGACCGGATAGGATTCGAAACTTATTCACACGTCTTTTTACTGCCAAAGTTAAAAGAGGATCCGAGACCTATTTTGGATCTAAGCAATTTAAATCAGTTTGTAAAGAAAGCAACATTTTGAATGGTCAAGATCCAGTCCATTCTGCCATTTCTTCACAATGATTATTGGATGTGCTGTATAGATCTTCAGGATGCATATTATCATATCAAAATAGACAGGTGATCCAGAAGACATATTCGCTTTCAGCTGGGGGCCAGTCATTACCATTCAGAGCCCTGCACTTTGGACTCACTCCAGCCCCCATGGTGTTTACCAAGTGCATGGCAGTGGTGGCAGCTCATTTGAGACCCAAAGGATTTCAGGTGTTTCCATATCTAGACGACTGGCTCCTTATCACCCCCTCCAAGCATTGACTTCCACATGCCAAGGACTATTTTCTCCAGATTTGCAATGCTTTGGGCATAACTATAAATCATGCCAAGTTGAATACAAACCCAATACAGAGCCTAGAAGTCATTGGTGCTCTTCTAGAGACTACGAAGCAAATAGTATCCTTACCTCAGCATCATATCTCTGCAATAAGGACTCAAATTAAATTTTTTCTTATTCACTTTGCAGCTTCAGCAAGGTCAGTACTGCAAGCATTACGTTCCATGGCAGGAGGTACTGCATTACATCCTTTGGCATGTTTTTTTATGTGGGTTCTACAATGGATACTAACTGCACAATGGTCCATTCTATACCAACCACTATCCTACCATTCAGGCTCACCCCAGTTTGCAGAAGACAAATCAGTTGGTGGGTGCAATCCAGTGACCTACATCAAGGCAGGCCCTTTGTCCTTCCAGCCCCTATGGCCAAAGTGACCACGGATGCTTCTCATTTTGGGGTGGTGGAGCATTTCTTGGGAAGATCAGTCCAAGGCACGTGGTTCCCCCAAAAGACCAAGTTGCATATCAATGTCCTGGAGATGAGAGCAGTTCTATTAGCATTGCAGGCCTTTCAAGATGCTCTTCCTTTTGGGACTATTGCATTTCAGGCTGACAACATGTCAGTAGTCTGGTACATCAACAAAGAAGGAGGAACTTGATCTTACCCCCTTTGCAGAGAGGCTATCAAAGTATGGGAATGGGTGATCTCTTCAGACTGTTTTCTTGTTGCGAAGCACATTCGCGGGAAAACCAACATGTTAGCAGACAAAGTAAGCAGATCCTTTCTGATGCCCCAGCAATGGTCGCTCAATTAATCTGTAGTGAAGATGATCTTTCAGCATTGGGGACAACCTGGCTGTGACCTATTTGCCATGATCCTCAGCAACAAGTGTAGCAGGTATTTCATCTGATACCCCCACAGGGAGAGTCATTGAGAGATGGTCTGATTCACGCTTGGCCCCAGGTCTCCTTTATGCTTACCTCCCCTTCCCCTAACTTCCAAATTCTTACTGAAAGCACAAGCAGACTAAAGAGCTCAGTGATCCTCATTGCCCCTTTCTGGCCTCAGCAAGTATGGTTCCCCTTCCTAAAGTCTCATCTTCACTATCCGCCATGGATACTGCAGCCAACTTTGGATGTTATGCCACACCCATCAGGGCTACAACACCCCGACATTTGAGCCCTAAGACAAACTCCATGCTTCCTTTACTTCCAGTAATAGTTAGACAGCCCAAGAAGAGAAGCTTCTTCCCCTGTATGCAGTATTATTTTGGCTTCTCAAAAAGAATCAGTCAAAAAGGTATATAAAAGCAAATGGACAAGATTCTCCCTTTGGGCTTTGAATAAAGACATTGATCCCTTTTCTGTCTTAGTTTCTATGATTCTACAATTCTTGACAATGTTGTTTGAGGAAGGAGCTAATTTTTCCACATTTAAACTCCAGCTGGCAGCTATTTCCAATGATCATATGGCAAAGAGACATGTTTCTCTGGCTTCTTCTAAACTACGCAAAGCTTTCATGAAAGGAATTTTTCTCTTAAAACCTCCTATTAAAGATCCCCCTCCACCTTGGGACATGCCAATTGTGCTATAAGACCTAACAGAGAAACCATGTGAGCCTTCAGCTAATTCTGACCTAAAGTTTCTATCATGGAAAATGGCTTTCTTGGTATCCTTCACTTCTGCAAAGAGAATGTTTAAACTTCAGGCTCTCTCCTCCAAATCTCCATACATTATTTTGCAAAAGGACAGGGTCTCCTTACTGACTAACCCTTCCTTTTCATCTAAAAAGGCTTCTGAGAATATCATTGACCAATCCATTCATTTACCAGTATTCTTTCCAAATTTTACCAAACAAGGAGAATACATGCTTCACCTTCTGGATGTGCACAGACAGTTACATTTTTACCTTCATTTGACAAAACAATTCCAAAAATTGGACCAACTTTTTTTCCTTTTCCTCAAAAATACAGGGTTGTCCAGTATCCAAGGTCACTCTAACTAAATGCATAATGGATTGTATTTCCTGGATTTACTCTCAAAAAGGCACAACATTACCCAATCCTCCCAAGGCTCATTCAACCAGATCCATGGTCACATTGTTTACATTTTGGTCCAGAACATCTATTGACAACAATTGTGCTGCAGCTACATGGTCTAATCCTCATACTTTTGTTTTCTCATTACAAATTGGATATTATTTCTAGAAATAAAACCTCATTTGGTTCAAAAGTGCTCTGGAATATCCTTCCATGAAGGCCACCCGAGAGAAATGTAGCCAGGGACTCTGTCCCATACTTTGAGGAAGAATGAAAAGGACAACATCAGATTTAAACGCTATGTTTCAAATTTAAATGTTATGTTCTTACCATCACTAGGCATCTGTGTTATCCATTTTCATTCTTACTCAAATTACCTCCCATCCACCCCCCCATCCAAAGTTCCTGCAGAGACCTATTAGACTGTATATGAGCCTACAGTTCCAGGTTTGAGCCCTGTCTTTCTTCCTTTATCGTCTGTCTCTGTTTGTACTATGGGACTTGGGCAGCAAACTCAATCTGAGGTTTTGGGGATACAGCAGAGCATTATGGGTACAGGGAAGAGCTCCAGAGCTGGATTCTAAAGTCTGAAATAAGCAGCCAAGTCAGATCTGTGGATCTGATCTGAACACATATGTTGAGGAAGGATGAAAATGGACAACACAGATGTCTAGTTATGGTAAGAACATAACTTTTAATTATCCCCTCCTAAGAAGCAGTGTGTGTGTGTGTGTGTGTGTGTGTGTGTGTGTGTGTGTGTGTGTGTGTGTGTGTGTGCGCGCGCGTGTGTGTGTGTGTGTGTGTGTGTGTGTGTGTGTGTGTGTGTGTGTGTGTGTGTGTGTTTTCCTGTGTGCAAAATTGTCAGGATCAAGTTTTACTTACTATTGCTATGGTATCACTGGAAAGAACTAGATTGAGGTGAAGGTGGCAGAAGCCCCTAGAGACAGTGAGATGAACTCTGCTTTGCAGTTTTTCATTGTAAGGCTTCTTTGTGAGTGGCAGTTGTTGATAATAATCCTAAGGCTGTAGTGTGCGTTTCCCATATACTCAGTGCTATTTGCTGATCCCATATTATTTTATTTTTTTCTCTGCAGTTTTAGCCCCCATGCCTGCTGATTATCAAGTCTTCCTGAATCACACATGGCCCATTTATTCTCTTACCCTGGATTTTAATTGTAATCAGAGTTGAGATATCCATCTCTGTTGCTTCTTTTTGGGTTTGCCCTGATTGCTCCCAACATAAGTAAAAGCTCGTTGTTGTGACTAGGTAATTAACCATTAAGGTGTATGATGTAATACTATAACTTATCCCCATCTGGGGCCCCTAGGAAGTCTATCCTTATAGCACTCACCATGGTTAGATTTCCAATCATGAGAGCCAGGAAAGTTTAGCTCATCCCCCAGACCGGGGTGCAGAGGTGATCTGTCTAACTATCCCCGGCTAATAGCCACTCGCTCCAGTCAGTGGCTCAATTCATCCTTTGGCACAGGAACAGGAGGCATTTTCCCCTGGTTCTAATGCCATCCTAATCCCATTGCCCCCCCCCCACTGGTTAACATAGGCATTACACCCAGTCAGGTTTTCATCGTTCTCCCTTGACTTGTACATGCTGCCATACACATGACCCAGGGTGATATCATCACTAAATTAGGAAGACAGATGTATGTCCCCTGGTCAGTGGAACCTGTTTAGGCCTGTACTTGCAGCAGAGGACTTGGCTAACCAGGAACCACTGCATCCTCTTATCTCAAAATGAGTGAACTGATATGTCTCCGACTGCTATTTCCCTGACTGCATCTTACAGTGACTGAAGACGCTACTCAAACTGTGGTAATCTGTGTTGTAGCCAAGGCTTTAGCCCTCTATGCCACAGGGCCTGGCTGCATAGTATCTGATTATGTGTGTTGCAGATCATGAGACCATAGCCTGTGAACATCACAAATTAAATGATGTGATTCCCAGCCTGTATTGTCATTTGTTGATTAGTGCTTGCAGAATGGATTTAAAGTGTGCATCATGACGTTATCATGTCTGTCTGTCTGTTTTACATGCAGGATATCCAGAAAAGCCAAAGATACATGCGATATACACAGGCAAAATTCGAATTGGTACTAAAGTGATGATTGAATGCAGTAGCAGCCACTATACATTGAAAGAATGTTGGTTCTATAAAACTTTTAATTTCCGAAAATACTATTCAAGCATCTCCACTGAATCTGGAGTTCAGTATATCATTGAGAGTCTTACAGCACAGGATGAAGGGTCCTATAGCTGTGAGTGCAATAATGCACAAGATCAGTCTACAGAATTAAGTAACCCTGTTATCTTAGACCTAAACCGTAAGTACACACTGCTATAACTTTACATTCTGCTGAAGTTTTTCCTTAACAGGTGTATGTTATTAATTAGAAGCAACATGGGCTACAGTTTATATAACAAAATAGAATATCCTGAAACTAGAGAGCTAGATTAAATGACAATATTAGTAAACTGTTAAGTTCCAGTGATTTATCAAGCATTTAATGCAAATTTGACCAGTGATTATTTCATGATTAAGGTACTGAGATACTGAGTAGATCCAATGTAGTCTTTTCTGTACAACTGAACAAATGGGCTATCTGATCCAACCAGATCCGACCTCAGTACTTTTTCAAGATCTTGGATCCAGGGCTGTGGCTCCTTCCTTACTCATAATAATTGGCGATGTAAAGCATGTAAATACATTGATAAGAACAACAGATTTATACATCCGAATACTCACAAGATCTATCAACCTAAGTTATATGTGGAGTGCCTTACTAAAAATGTTATATATCTTGCCACCTGTAATAAATGTTCTTGCTTTTATGTTGGCAAGACAAATTAACCTCTTAAAGAATGTATATTAAAGCATCTAAGTGACATCAGACTGCCAGCTAAATATAACACTCTTGCACAGCATGTTAGAACACATACTGATCAGAGTTTCAAATTCTTAGTTTTGCATATTCAGAAGGAGAGTGCTAGAGGTGGAGATTTTATTAGGTCAACTGAAGTCAATGAAATGTATTGGATTGCTGATCTTCAGGCTGATAAGCAGCCAGGCCTAAATGGTATGTTCCCCTTAAAGCTGGCACTTAAAGGGCATAGACTGCTCCACTACCAATAAATAGTTATTTAATGGAATAGGATGAGATGTATACTGAGACCTGAAAAAGGGGAAACCTGAAAGTGCTAATCTCTGTTTGTATTTTATCTTATAGTTTTTATAGTATTTTAAATGTCTTGTGAATACAAAGGTAGAAGTTACTAAAGAAAAACCCCACGTGCAACTTAGTGGATGTACATGCAGCAGTTATTTGTATGACTTGTTTTGTAGTGTTACAATGGTTCAGGCAAGGAGGATGTGGGCTTGGATGTCCCAACATGTTTGCTTGTTACAATGGTCACAGACTGGGAGGATGTGGGCTTGGATATCCAAAGCTGGTAATGGTAGCTTTCATAGGCATGAGTTTGGAAGCATACACATGTCAGTGGAGAGAATATGAGGTCCCTGCGTTGATGAAGGTACCTTTGTCAGTCACCAGTGGATGTGGTTAGTGAGTTAAGCAGAAAAACCCTGATTGTCTTATTGATGATCTCCATAATCAACTCCCAACTCACAGGGAATTAATAGGATTGGAATGGCTCTCTTTCTGTGAGGTAAGAATGCATCAACAGATTACAAGGAGGGCTGATGTTTGTCATACAGAGGGACCCCAATAAAAACAGATGAGGATAGGGGACTGGAGAAGAGAATAACAAAGTGGGTAGAATGAATATAGTTATAGTCATGGGAGTCAGACTGTATGAGGAGAAGACTGAGGTTTTAATCACCAGGGTAGGCAGCCTAGGAGTTCACTGAGGTCTTGGTATCATTAAGGGTTCAGCTAGCCGCTGGAGGACTGTACCTTAATGGATAGTGTTCTGGATAAGATTTCAGCCAAAGTACCTAGGTGGGGGAGCTAGAGGATGCCTAAGTAAAGGTGCCATTAGCCTACAGTGATCATACCAGAGTGTGTGGTGTCTAGAATGGGAAGAGAAAGAACATAAGGACAAAGATAAGTCTATGGTTAGAACTAATATTGAATATTGTAGTGCTGCTTGTATTTATAACCTTTCCTATGTAATTTGGTTGGAAAAATATTTTACAAGAAAGGTAAGTAAACTTAGTACATTAAGATACAAGAATAGGTTGGTACAGTTGTCCTTTTATTCTATAAAGTATAGGGTGATTTGAAGACATCTTATGCTAGTGAACAAGAGTATAAATAGTACTGGCATTTTGGCCACTCTTGGTTTGGAGAAGTGTAAACATAAGTTTGGCACTAGGAATAATACACATTCTGTTAAAAGTACCAGAGATAATACTAAACCACAGTGGTGTAGCAGTTAGCGTTGTCGCCTCACAGCAACAGCTTCTGCGGTTCAATTCTTGGTTGGGGTGCCTTCTGTGCAGAGTTTGCATGTCCTGTCTGTGGTTACAGAGGTTTCCTCTGGGTGCTCTGGTTTCTTCCCACACTCCAAAGCCATACAGTAGGTAGAGTGGACATTCTAAACTGGCCATAGGTGTGAGTGTGTGCGTGTGCGTGTGTGTGAGTGAGTAGTACGGATGAAATACCGTTCTAGGGCTAGCCACCTGGAGGTATAAACCTTGGCTCGAGATGATTGTCACTATTGAAGTGACACTCTGACCCCATGTGTAAAATGGGAAAAAGGGGTTGCAGATGGACAGATGGAATACTAAATTAGGAAAGCAATGTTTCAGTTTAAAGCAGGTGAATTATGGAATGCCTTACCTACTGAGATAAGAAAGGCTTCTGGTTTGAGTAGTTTTAAAGAAAGTATTGATAAATGATTTATCAATTAGTTTAGAGAGGAAGTTTATTCAGTGTTTTGATAGATGGCAGGCTCATTTAAGGTTATTATTGAGACACTGAGCTTGATCTAATTAAACACTGAATATCGATGGTGTAGGACGTTTGGGAAGTGAGTTATGGAGAGCTGAGAAAATGTTCAGATGGAGGTGGGGACAAATGGAAGGAGAAAACTGATGGAAACAGTTCAGATATACAGTATTCAGGGCTGTGGGTAAGGAATTAAGAAAAAGCCATCTAGGCAAAATAGTAGATGGCTAATATGGCATAACTGATTTAGAAGGAAGGAGGTGGGTGGGCAAGGTACAGAACAGTAAGGTCAGCAGAAGAGTAATAAAGAAGGTGATGGCAACAATGGTATAAGCTGACAGGGAGTTAATAGCGGGCACTTAGAGGAGGAACAAAAGTTCCTTCAGATTTGTAACGGAAAGAAATAATGAAGGGACAGATACGGCCATGCTGATTAAGGATAGGAGTATGATCATGGAAGATTGTGAAAAGAATATAGTGTGTCATTGAATACTGTGCTTCAGTCTTCACAAAGGAAAAAAGATCAGGATGCAAAGCTGAGAGCCAGTTATAGCTGAGCAAGGACAGCAGTGGACAAATACCACAGAAAAGGCGGAGGAAGTGATGTGGAAATGGATACCCCAGTATAAGATAAAACATAGGGATCAGATGGGCTACCTGCCAGAATCCTTGGGATTCTGGTCATTGTGGTGGCAGATTACCTGAATAAAGATCACTGGTAATTGCAGAAGGACCTGAAGACTAGAAGACAATTGTGGTGCATTTGTATAGGATCAGTAAGAACTACCCATGAACCTACAGAACGTATGCCTAACATTGTTAGGAAAAGCTGTGTACAGAATGTTTCTCAAGTTCAAAATCACAGACAAGTGAACACAAGAAAACATTTTTGATTCAGAGTTCTAAGATGGTAGACAGTCTGTAGGTACATAAGCTGTGCTGCCCCTGAAACTTCAGTCAGTATCTGACTTTTTACTGGCTCATCCTACAAAGGGAATGATCAAAAACAGCAATGATTGACTATAGACAATAGGAGCCAACTTGCTCTATCACTATTTTTAGAAGAAAACTCATTCTTACACTTTAAAATCTACTCACTGGATAATGGAACCTGGACCGCATGGTGTGTATGCTTCTCTGAAACTGAGGCCTAAATAAGCAAACAAAGAAATAACTGAACTAAGAATCTGCTTATCTGTAAACAAAACTTCAAATTAACTCTAGTTGCTGCCTAATTAATCAAAGCTCTACAATTGTAATGGCTAATCAAGCTGATCTAATGGAAACTCAAACTACTAAAACAAAACTGTCACTAATAGTTTCACCAGAAAAAGATACCGCCACCAAAAGGCAGAAAGCTAATAAAGCACAGCAGGACACTCAAAAGCCTGCCCTTAGGTTGAAATGCATAGGTGGCAGTATACTAAACACTGAAAGTGAGATAAGAGACTTAGGGACACAGGTGGACAGTGGTCTCACCTTCGATAACCACATCGCCACAACAGTCAGGAAATCCTTCTATGTGGCACACCTCATCACTAAGGGCTTTTCATCCAGAAAAAAGGATGTCATTGTCCCACTGTACTCATCCTTCATTAGACCTATTATAGAATACAACACCCAGTTTGGTATGTACCTCTCAAGACATCTGCAACAACTGGAAAGGCCACAGAAATACCTCACTAAAAGAATCAGAGGCCTAAAGCAGATGCCCTACGCTGACCGCCTTAAAAAACTCCAGTTATATTCTGTCACATATTGTTTACTCAGAGGTGATCTCTGCTTAACATACAAGGCCATGTCAAACCCAGAGCTGTTGGACATGCTACACTTAAAGAAATCCCAATCCCTCAGAGACACAAGCTCTAGGGATCTAAACCTTGTCATCACAATAAACAAAAAATACTGGAGGGAATAGGTTCCTGAACCAGAGACTCCCCAGACTCTGGAATAGACTGCCCATACATGTCAAGCAGAGCGCCTCTTTGGCCCTCTTCAAAAGGAACCTTAACGATTGGATGGGAGAAAGGAAATTCACCCTAGGATCATGTCTGTCACCCTGCTAGATAGGGGTCCAGGAAAGTAAAATAGTGTGGGAAGAAATAACCAGGGAATTGTTATGGCTAGGCTTGTATAGGCCCTAGGGCCGATAGCCTGTACCTACCTATGAACCTATGAAACAAGGTCAGTCTCTCACAATTGAGGACCTTAAAATAGCTCTGCAACCTTTGCAAACTGAAATTCACAGTTTCTCACACAAACATACCTCTTTTGGATCTAATCTGGATCAAATAATGTGGCGCCTGGAAAGAATGAAGATAAAACTATGGATAATGAAATCAAAATCCAAGAAATAAAACAAAATCTGCAATCAAGCAACACTACCATCAAAGACATACATAAAAAAATGCTAGATCTTGAAGCTAGAAGTCATTGGAACAACATTATAATAAGAGGAATTCCTGAGTCTGTTGGAAATATTCATATCAGCACAACAATAAAGGAGATCTTTAACTCACTTCTTGACAACAAAGACCTAATGAGTGAAATAGTCATAGAAAGAGCTCACAGATCTCTCAGATGTGCCCAAATTGCTGAAACTCCAAGACAAGTCTATGTTAGACTCTTAAACTCTGCACATGTTCAAAGTTTACTAATGGCCTTTAAAGCAAAAAAGAACACTACTTGGCGGGGCCATAAAATTACCCTCGTGCAAGACCTTCATTTAGAATACAAGCAAAAATGACAAAATCTTTCCAAATATTGTGCGTTCTTAGTGGAGAACAATATTTGCTTCCAGATGAGATACCCATCAACATTAATTTTCTACTATAAAGACACCAAAGTTCAAATATAATCCTGCATGACTTGACCTACCTTACAAAATCGTTATATAAAAGGTGATGATCTCTGCTGTTTTCTTCATGAAACCTCCTTTTCAAGGCATACTTTGATCAACTAATTATTAAAATGTCAAACTCCTGGTAATACTCAACATTGCAACATTCCATATTCCAGAAGGCTCCTCCACATAAGATGCTGAGCTGAACAATAGTACCTCTCCCTACTTCTGACGTTCTCTCTACATCACTTCCTGCTCCCTAGCCTTACTGGGATCAGTATACAAGGGAAAACCGTCAGCAACACTTGGTTTGTTTTTTTTTTTTTTAGAAGTAAACTGATCTTTTGAAGAAGTGGAAGTGCTTCCAACCGGTAAATGTGATTCAAGCCTAGTAAGAGAGGGTTTGCTCTAGAGCTGTTAGTAGCTTAAAGCTGTACAGGTTACAACAATATCGCAATCACATTTTGTTGCTGTAATGTAAGTGGACGTGATGTCAAGATCGAGTTGCTATAATTCTTTCCTCTTAATGAAGAAGGTGGTTACTCAGGAGCCAGTAGCAAATGTCTACATGCGGAACATAGTTCTCAGTTAGCAGACATCCCTTGACCTATAATACTACTACTGTCATCCAACTTGTTTCTAAACCAAGGTATTAATTAACCACTGGGTTATTCAGCAATTCTAGGTGTTTGCTCCAAACACTGATGACTTCATTACTGTGAGCTAGAGAAACCTGCGATTTGCACCTACTGATTTTGTACTTTGCAAACAAATAATTCTGTTTAATGGTGGAGTCATTTTTAGTTATTTAGGGTTAGCTACCAAGTTTACTGCACAGTAACATGTTAAAATAGCAAAGTTTTAACTGGATTCGTAATTGTGTTTTAGTAATCAAAACATTGTTTTTTGTTAATCCATAGAGATGCTGGGCAGTAATGAGTCCTGTAGTCATTGCTCACTATATTATTCCATTTTTTTTTTATTAGTTGTTAAGCTTTGAAGAATCATTTCTGATTTGGGCCATTTGGAATGGATTTTTTAGTTGCCATGTGCTCTCTCAGTTTTCAATCAGCAGACAGCCTGTTTAAATTTTTTCATGGGTTCACATGTTGAATGGTCTTACCTGTCAAATCTCCTTGCTTTTGCTCTAAAGTGTAGCATTAGGCCTTAGATAGGGAGATGCGTTTTGTGTTAAACAGGTAGACTTCTGATCTTCGGAAACATTTTTTTCTTCCCTCTTTTCTAAAGCTTGTTGCTCTACACTTTTAGCTCAGGAACATTAAGCCTGCCCTGGTCAATCTTTCAAGGTGATTGTTCTTACAAGCTAATCCTACTACATATTAATTATCTTGCTTCCAAGTTGACTTTCAGTGACAAATGTAACACTGATCTCAACATCTGTTTTGTTTTATTTAAAGTTCTGTGACAAGCCGTCTTTAGCTAGAATTTTGACTTACTATTTGTTGATCATTGTCAAGGTTTATTCCTAGGGTCAAACTACACATTGACTTTGCTGAGGCTAAAACTTAGCCTTTGGCAGATGTCTCGATGCTTTGGATAGGAGATCAATGATCTCACTCACCGTGATTGTGACTGCTGATATTACCTCGATAGAGGGGGAGAAACATTTTTTTTTTTTTCTCTCTTTCTCTTCAAGGTGGGATATCATTGCATTGTTTCCAGACTAATGACTAAACCTCCTTATACAATGTGTTTGGTGGGGTCTCTTCTTACCTGAGTTAACCATGTTGTTTTTAAACACTAACATAATTGTATACCTCCTTGGTTGATGGCTCCAAACCTCCTTTATGTATTTCTTCCAACCAGGGCTACATCTAAAAGTCTACTACTCATCATTAGATGGCAAAATTAAATGATTCACCAAATTTTGGTGATAACCTCATTTTTTTTCTTCTCCTCAGGTAATACTACACTGTTTCAACTAAATAGATTAAACTAAAAGATAAACGTTCTTACTAGTTAGTAATTCTCCTGGTACAACAAGGTCGCTGGGGAAGGTATGACCCCACCCCTCTTAGATGTTACCTATAGGTGATTGCTACTGTCAACTCATAAATACCTTTCCTGGAAATGGTTTACTCTGACTTCTTATCTACTAGTTGTATTAACAGCTATTTATAATATTTTGGTTTAGATGTTGTGCCGATATGCACCATGCTGGTAAGGGGTAAACTGCATAATCTCCTTTTTCAGGGCATTATATCAGTAGCAGCTGAGCCTTGTGTATTTTTGATGGATGTCTACATTTGGAACAAGTTAAGCAGTTATCTGAATGTCCTTCTGCTACATAACCTTGCACCCATAGACAAAAACAAAAAAGAGGAATGGGTGGATAGGCACCAGTATAGGATTTAGGGGATTAGATGTCACTCTACTTAAAATCTACTTTAAAATTGATGGTTCATTTCTATTCAAAATATTCCCAAGGGTTAAGCTAAGCAACTGCCAGAATAAAAAAACTAAATTGTTGTATGGATAACAATTGATTCATGGAATATAAATGGACTCCAGGAAAAAAAAGAAACTTAATTATCCACCTCACATTTCAAAGCAGATGCAGTATAACATATCTACAAGAGACGCATATGACAGATGAGCTTTGGAATAATGACAGGAAAAGGAAATAGGTGAAACCTATCATTGCAGCCAGCCAAAACACTTCATCTAGGAAGGTAGCTATCATTATCAATAATTCATTTCAAGGTGATATTCTCTTCACAAAAAGCAACCCCAATGGCAGATGGTGCCTTTTTGTCTGCACCTATCCTAAACTAGTTAAACCTATTCTTTTTCTCAACATTTATGACCCTTGCTCCAACCAACACACCTTTACCTATGATATTTTCAATATTCTGTCTAAATATCAGAATCATTACATTATTATAGGAAGTGATTGGAAATCTTTAATGAACCCTGATAAAGACAGGTCACACAAAGTAATTAGACAGTCACAACAAACTACCATAGCTCTAGATGAACTGCAAAATACTTTTGAATTAGTAGACCCCTACACGTATTTGCAACATGATGAATCAATAAATATTTACCTTCTTCTGGTCAAGGCACAAATCCTGGTCAAGAATTGACACTTTCTTAATTTCACAAGCCCTCACTTACCACAAAATACACTAAAAGATCCACCTGAGATCTTTATCAGATCACTCTAAAATTCATATCTCTATAAACACCACTATAATTAACCCAAGATCTTCCATCTTTAACAATTGGACCTTAAACTCAAGCATCTTACAAGTTGATGAAGTGATAAAAGAAATAAAGACCACACTCATCCAACTTGAAAGGGACCTTACACTTACCCAAACTCCCTATGACATACATTGGGCAGCTACCAAAGCTGTTATAAGAGATTATATAATTCAAGAAGCCTCATGGTATAAGAAAAGCAATAACACCTCCCAAGTCAAATTAGAATTACAACTAAAAGAAGCTGAACAAAAACTTCAACATAGCTACTCCAAAGAGGCCCATAAAACAATGATTGATTTGCAGAAACAGCTCTATAACTTTTACTTGAAAAACCATTCACTTGCTGAACTCAAATTGTTATACAAATACTCAGAATGGACACAAACTCCCTCCAAAACACTTGCCAAACAAATTAATATCAAAAATGCCCCCCCCCCAAGATAAATAAAATCAAATATAAAGGAATATTAAAGCACACTGACTATGCCATCATAAACTCCTTTGAAGACATTTACAAAAGCATATATAATCTCCCCAGTATGGATTCTAGAAAATAATTCAAGGAATGTACTCATAACCTGGTATTCCTACAACGTAATGATTCCCAAAAAAGTTTCCTAAAATCTCCCCTTAAGTTAGATGAAATTAAACTTGCTATTAACAGACTCAATGTAAGCAAAGCTCCAGGCCCACATGGGTACACAGCATAATTTTACAAAAAATTCTCTGACCCTGTATCCAAAATTATGCTAAAAATATTCACCTACATCACTTGTTTTGGCATAACCAACAGACATTTAAATAATTCAAAAAACATTCTAATTCTTAAAATAAACTCTGACCCTCTAGACCCAGGCAATTATAGACTAATCGCCCTTATCAACTTGGACTTTAAGATACTAGCTCATGTCATTGCTAATAGATTGGGGAAAATACTTCCCCACATAATGTCTCAAGAACAACTTGGTTTTATGCATAATAGGCAAATTTATGAAAACACTCTTCTCCTAGACTTCCTGATCAGGATCCTAGGTGAAGATAAACACCTCCGTTATGCCCTAACCATAGAAGCTGGTAAAGCTTTTGACAGGGTAGATTTAAAGTTTCTATTTAATACTCTACCTTGCTTTGATATACCACAGGATTTCATTAAACACTATAAAAGTATTATACCAAAATGCCACCACTACTCTATACATAAACAAACTCAGATCAAACCCCATTACAATTTCCAGTGGAACACGACAAGGATGATCCCTTTCTCCCTACCTCTTTAATCTTTATCTGGAACCCTTACTTTTATTTACAGCCCAAAAAACATATCATCATATACCTAAAATCTTAGATGTAAACCTCAAATTTTCTGCTTTTACTGATGATCTAAATTTGTACTTTGAACTCCCTAACAAAGACCTTCATAAATTGCTAAATTCACTAGAGTCATTTTTGTCCATATCCAATTATAAAGCCAACCCTAGCAAATCGTATATATTCCCTATAAACCCTATTGGCCACAAAGAGTTCTACTTCCCAGATACTGAGATCAAACCCAATTACCAACTAAAATATTGAGGCATAAATTATACACACAATTCCAATGAGACTTTAAAAATTAATTTATTAAACACCTGGTCAAATATCGAAAAAGACATCCTCAGATGGAAGAACATAGATTTATCCGTACTATCAAAAACGAGTATAATCAAAATGAATGTTCTACCTAGAATTCTTTTTCAGCTTAATGCAATATTTCTGATTGTCCCCCAAAATTCTTCACAATGATGGAAAAAGTCCTTTCCCAAGTTTATTTGGCACCCTAAATCTGTTCAAATCAAATATGATAAACTCTCACTCTATAAAGACAAAGGAGGCTTGGGCTTGCCTGACTTTAAACTTTATTATAAAGTTATAAACTCTGGAAAAATGATCCAATTTGCCAATTATGTTCCAAATCTAGAATGCTGGACCCTCAATGGATCAAGATATGGTTTAATCTAATTAAATCTCACAGCATTAATCTGAAATCTGTCCCCTTTCTTAATCTAAAATACTCCTCAATAACTAATTTCCACCCCCTCCTTAAACACATGGTCCATAACTTTTAAAACATGTTCAAATCAATCTATTGCCCACTCTTGACTTCATACAACCTATCCACTTAAATCCCAACCTAAAAATCAACAACCAACCAATAAACTTAGACAAGTTCATTCAAATTAAAGACATCAGTGTCTGGGATCTATACAAATTAAACCAATACAATATAACAGACTTAAGGAAGATGCTAAATGTCCCAAAAAATATGAGATTATTCTTAGACCACTAATGACCCTCTTAATAACCAAATTTTCCTTGGTTAAAATTAATGATCAAGACATAAAAACAGCCAGTTTAATTATCAAAATTCTGACCTTTAAGAATAAGATGGTCTCCAAAACATACAAACTAATCGCAGCTATAAAAACCCAAAACAATCTCCTTTTCTCACCTTACTGCCAAGATAAAACTCAAGAGATATACTCTGAAGATAAAAGACTGGCTATAAAAAATACACTAAAAGTTACCCCTTTCAAATGCCTAATTTATACCCAGATAATGATTAATAACACCTATTTCACACCACCCATCCTAAACAATTTTGATTCCAAATATTCTCTCTATTGCCCTTTTTGCCCTAATGAAAAAGCTCACATTCTACACATATTCTGGAATTGCAAGAGAGTCTCTAAATTATGGTGCTCCCTGAGAGCCAAATTAGAAAAAATAGGATATGAAAAATCCACCTTCTTGTGGGAAACTGCAATCTTACATATCACTCCTGGTAATCTCCCAGTATCTTTAAACATATTCTTATTACAATGTGTGCTCTCATTAAATACTATATAACCAAAAATTGGATTGATAAATCCCAAATCTCTTGGAATACTTTCCAAAATGTTGCTGTCAAATTCATATACTCTCATAAACCTGCCAATACTTCCTCAAAAAATACATTACTTTTAAGGACACTGGGAGTTACTGCTAGCTTTAATCCTAAAAGATTAAGATTTTGCCTTCAAACTAACCTCTTCTTCAAAACATCTATAGAACACTACCATGAAAGTAAATAGGGATCTCACCACATCTCTATCTATCCAACTCTATTCACTGTCTATATATACCTAACCTGGAGTCCATAAACCACTGTGTAATTTAAAATACTCTCGCTAACCCCTACTTCCAAATGTATCTATCTCCTAGGAACCCCCACTACTAAATGAGAGACATCTATTTGTAAATAGTGTACATAGGTTATTACAGTTCATATCCCACTGTTTTTTGGACTTTCCCATCTTTCTTCTCCCCCTTTTATTTTAAGTTAATTTAGTTAAATTGTAGCATAGACTAACTTTTACTAGTCAGCCGTAGCATAAATACTCAGGTATGTAACTCTTTCATTTATGAATATCATAGTCATTACACCTTGCAGTCTATTTATGTTTATCGCTTCTCTTTGTGTATATACCTAATTGCTGTTTAAAACCTTCTGTGTTTACTTCATTTTGGTTGTACAACAGTATCACAATGTTTCAATATGTATCTATGCCTTACCTCACTGGATTTTATATTTCCTTTGTTTAAATTGTAAAACTCAATAAAACGTTTTTGAAAAAAAAGAAAACATTTACAAAATCAATAAAATGAACTCATTAAGAAAAAATTATGCACACTATGTGCAACAAATTTACAAATTATTGTGACAGAAAGGATACGGAACGATTTCGATATTACATAAGTGTTATGTAAATGTTCTGATTCAGTCATTGATAGAAATTTAAGGGAAAAGATGGATGCTTTACTGCAGGTTAATAACCTCAGGGACAACTGTGTTTATGACCAGCAGCAGCACCTCTGAGTCGAACCTGATCCAGGTTTGTGACGTGTCATCAGAGAATTTGTAAAGGAAATTCCAGAGATGTGATCTATACAGACTTCATCAATACCTTCATAGGCAGCTGCTACAAAAACTTCAGAAGTGATTAAGATCAGGAGCAGGGATTTTGATTCACACATTGTTGAACTGAATGAAACAGAAGGTTGTAGTTGGAGAAACAGTGTCAAAAATGAGGAGAGTGACTGCCTGCTGGGTTCAGAAATACTCCAGTAGTTTCAGTGTCTTCATTTTAGATAAATTTGAAGGAATAAGAAAAGCAAAATCAACATCTTCAGTTGACAAAAGTGAGACAGTGGAGACTAGAGGAAGAAGAGTCTGTGGAGAAATTCTGAGAGGCAGGCCTACTGGCCTGAAAGAAAGCAGTTGAGGTTTAGTGCAGACAAATGCAAAGCACTACACTCGGGTTCCAACAACCCTCATATGAATGATCTTTTGGTGAGTGGAACAGATCGCAACACAGCAGGAAAAAAATCTTGGGTGTTGGATTGCACCTTGACTGGACAATCCAGGACAGAATAAGAGGGTATTTGCAGTATCAAACAGGATGTTTGGGTACACTCAAGAAACAGAGGTAATATTCACACTGTACCACGCCCTGTCAAGTTGCACCCCGAATACTCTGGGCACTTCTCAAAACAGTACAAGGAGAGGGACAAGTGCTATACGGAGTCTAGAAGAAAGCCCCCAGAAGGGTGTGAGAAGTGTAGGGGGGGGGAGGATATGACTAGAGAGCAGAGGAAGTAGAACTGTTCTCACTGAATACCAGGAGAGGTAAAGGTATACCATATGCCTGCATGACATCATATTGAGGAGATTTGAAGGAGTCATTCTGTTCAAGAGGTACAAAGATGGTGGAGGGGCACAAGAATCATAATGTATGAACCAACTGCTCCCTGGATCTGTGAAAGGACTTTTTTCACTGAGAGGGTTCTGAAACCATCTAACAGACTTACCTAGTGGTGGAGAAGGAAGCTATGAATGCATTCAAAAAGGTGTGGAATTACTGCCAAAGAGTAAGGGGTGAAACAGATGGATCAGCAGTAGAATGTTTAAAACACTTAAAATGGCAGAAAAGATAAACTTACTATATCATTCTGCTGTCATACAAAAGTATTATAATGAACGCTTAATGGTTTGTTAATGGACCTTTTCTTTCTTGAGCCCTCTGCAAATGGACAGTGTCCCAATGTGTATAATTTTAGCAGTAACTTAAAGTAGTCTGGGGCTAGGATTTCTACACCTGTTGACACCTGGCAGTATCATTGCAGAATTTCCTGAGGGAACATATCACAATTTGTGTCTGGGATAATTTTTCAGGAAAAAAATTATACTTTGGCAGGGTTATATTTCCTAAGGCAGACCCACTAAAGGGTATGTTAGAAATGTTGACCTAAAATCCTGAAATCTGACAGTTAAAAAGGACACTCACAAGATTAAATACAAGTTGATAATGGTGCCAATGTCAGTAGTTTTGAGCAAGCTTTCTAGAATGCTCAGTTTAGATTACAATTTTATAACTATTGCTATGGTGGTATTGTGTATTGGTGGCTTTGAAATGGGTATGTAAAATTGCCTTCTTGTATGCAGCCCCATCCTTGGATTACTGAAAACTTAGGCACAAAACAGCTATTTGCTGACATTGTTGTGGAAGTATGGGTCAGGATGAGGTCGGCTGTCAAGGAGTAAAGGGTGTGTTTAGCTTTAGAAGGTTAGGAGAAGCATCCATAAATTCTAAGTAATAATCTTTGGTATGGAGGGGTCTGCACTGATAAAGTTCATCTAAAGATGATAATGATGAGTTATTTATTTATTTATTTTTACTTTAGGGAATTAGTGTTAAAATAAGGAAAAGCATACATTTTTTTGCTTGAGCACTACTTGAATGGGCTTCCAGCTGTGCCCAGAATGAAAGACATTTAATGCAGCAGCCAACTTCAATGCCATTAATTATTGGTCACAAAGTGGGGTGATTCATTCAAGTGGCTGGTTAGGGATTTATTTTTCTTAGTTATAAAGATTCTGCACTTGTGGTGACAGTAGTGGATAGTTTTATAATGTGTCTGCTACTGTGATCCGTACTAGCAATGTTGTACAAATAGATGATGTGCTTCATGGGTTGAATGACAATGATTCTAAGATTATGCAAGTTAGCAAGGGAAACAATGATCTAGCAGCAAGACTGAAAGGACCCAAATACGCTTCATTTTTTCCAATATTGCCAGTTGCTATGAATCAAAAGTTTCTCAACAAAAAATGATTGCTCCTTCAGCAGAGGGAGAAAGACGAGGAAAGTCCCTCCATCAGTGAGGTTGACAAGCTTGTTGCTAATCTCTCCAGTTATATCCTGGATGATGTGCATGTTAAACTTTTGAATGAAGGCTTAACAGTTGTTCCTGCAACCCCTTCAAAGCTGCATGATATCATTGTAAATTTAAAGAATATCTATGTGAATACCAATGGCCATCAGCAAAGTCAGCTAAGCAAACCGAGCACATATATTCCATTACCACATCCTGTAGTAGATACAGTCTTAAAAATATGACAGTTGAGATCTCTGATTTTATTAATATGAACCATCGGCAAGAAATTTTCAATCTTACCAATAATGAACAAAAGGCTCTCAAAGAACTAATCAACAATAAAGGCATTATTATAAGACCGGCAGACAAGGGAGGTACTATTGTGCTTCTAGATAGAACATGTTAGTTATATCTTGAAAATGGAACTTCTTCTTGGTGAAGAGAGTACATATAAGAAGATCAGTAAGTTAGAAGTCCAGGCTGTTATAAAAAAATTGAAGGATAATCTCTATCAACAGTTGATGGGTTGCATGATTACAGAAGAGATATACACATATTTATTGGTCACACATTCTCATATTCCGGTCATTAACAGTCTACCTAAAGTGTACAAAGATGCCAGTGATCCACCACTTAGACTGATAATGGTCGGTGATGGTTGGGTTACTGAACCCTTATCTATATGGGGTGAAAATCAATTGAAGACTGTCCCTATGAATATTTCCTAGAGTTCTGAAAGACACAGCAGACATTCTGAAGTCCTTATTAGATTTTACCAACTCCTCAACAATTGAAGGTGGTTTTAGGTTTTATGTTAGTCACTATGAATGTTAACAGTGTATTTACTATGATATCCAATCACTACATGGTATATGCGGTGCTTAACTTTTTGAAGAAACTGGATGAATATGATATTCAGACTATCCAAAAATTTGTCTTTTGATTCAGATAATCCTGGACAACAATGATTTTATTTTTAATGGTGAGTACTATTGGCAGCACTGGGGTGTTGTGATGGGAACATCCTGAGTGAACAGTTATGCCAATATTGTACTTGCCTACTGGGAAGATCTTGTTATTTTTACTGATGCTAACTTATGGAGGTCGTTTATTCCTTTCTATAAGAGATTCGTAGATGATGTGTTTTTCTTGTGGACTGGAACTACTGGGCAACTGCAAAATTTTGTGGCTTTCTTGGAAAGAAGTACATATTTTCTTAGCTTTACTGTACATAGTTCTGTTAGGTATATTGATTTTCTAGATGTGCAACTGTCCCTTGAACCTGATGGTAAAATAGAAATGTCTATTCATTGCAAGGAATGCTGGAAAAATGACATTCTAGCATGTAATAGTATGCATCATAGTCACATCCAGGGTTGCCAGATGTCCCTATTTGAGCAGGACTGTCCTAGGATCAGCAGCCTAATACAGAGTCCTACACTGATGGTTAAAATCCGGGCAAAACAGACTCTGCTTTTTTTTTTTTATTGGTCTGTATGCCGGTATACGAGCCAATCAAAAAAATCACAAAACAGAGCTACTTCTGTTTTATGCAGAACTGCCTGATGTTCCGCATTGAACAGAAGAGGGTCCACTGTGTGATTTATTTTGATTGGCTCGTATACTGGCATACAGGCCTATCAAAAACTGATCGTCAAACACGGAGCTACTTATGTTTAATGCGGAACTATAAGGTGTTTTTTTTTTTTTTTTTTTGGTCTTAGCGTGAAGGAACCTTTTTTTTTTTTGTCCCTACCTGTCCCGTAAGAAATCTAGCTTCCTTGGTTACATCTTTTCGAATATAGTAAAGGACAGCTGCTCAGAACATCCACACTATGTACTAGTGAAGAAGTTTTTAGCCATGAATTTGAGTCCCTAATAATGAGACTGACGAAATCTGGATATAATGATGCAGGGATTGGCAATGTATTAAAGAAGAACCAACAACAGAGAAGACATAGGGGCCAACCATGGTATTCTGAAGCACATAATAGTTAATCATTATCAATCAGAAGTAATAAGCTTAGGGTTATGCTTAAATACAGAAGTGATATCAAAAGTGTTTGTGGGATAATAAGGAAGAATTGGAAGATACTATTAATTGATGAGAATATTAGGAAGATTGTTGGCAATGTACCAACTTTTTGCTTTAAGAATAATAGAAATTTGAAAAGTTTATTATGCAAAGGGCTTAATGATCTGAATGAACAATTAGTTAAGACAGTTCGCAATGGGACTTTCCCCTGTAGGCAGTGTAAAGAGTGTAAATAAGAACAACAGATTTGTACATCCAAATACTCACAAGATGTATCAACCTAAGTTATATGCAGACTGTCTTACTAAAAATGTTATATATCTTGCCACCTGCAATAAATGTTCTTGCTTTTATGTTTGCAAGACAAATCAACCTCTTAAAGAACGTATATTAAAGCAACTAAGTGACATCAGACTGGCAGCTAAATATAATGCTCTTGCACAGCATGTTAGAGCACATACTAATCACAGTTTCAAATTTTTAGTTTTGCATATTCAAAAGGAGAGAGCTAGAGGTGGAAATTTTGTTAATTCAACTAAAATCAATGATTGCTGCTCTTCAAGCTGAAAAGCAGCCAGGCTTAAATGGTATGGTCCCCTTCAAGCTGGCACTTAAGTGGTGTAGGCTGCTTCACTAGCAATTAATGGTTATTTAATGGAACAGGATGTGACGTATATCGAGATTCAAAGAAGGGAAATCTGAAACCGCTAATCTCTGTTTTTTTATCTTATTGTTTTTATAGTATTTTAAACGTCTTGCAAATAAATATATGGTCTACAACATTATGGACTGTGTGGTTGCTTTCAGTAGTTGTTGGATTCATTTCTACCACAAGAGACTTTTGGTCCTCTTCAGGATGCTTTTTTTTCCTGGAGTTCTTTCCAAATTTTACCAAAAAAAGGAGAATACATGCTTCAACTTCTAGATGTGCACAGACAGTTAAATTTTTGTCTTCATAGGACAAAACATTTCCAAAAATCAGACCAACTTTTTTTTCGTTTTTCTCAAAAAAAACCTGGGTTATCCAGTTTCCAAGGTCATTCTAGCTAAATGGATAACAGATTGCATTTCCTGGATTTACTCTCAAAAAGGCATGACATTACCCAAGCCTCCCAAGGCTCATTCAACCAGATCCGTGGCCACATCATCTAAAGTTTGGTCCAGAACATCTGTTGACAACTTTTGTGCTGCAGCTACATGGTCCAGTGCTCATACTTTTGTTTCTCCATTACAAATTGGATATTATTGCTAGAAATAGAACCTCCCTTGGTTCAGCAGTGCACTGGAATATCCTTCCATGAGAGCCACCCAAGAGCAATGTAGCTGGGGACTCTGTATCTTATGCTGAGGAAGAATGAAAAGGACATCAGATTTAAAACGTTATGTTTCAGATTTAAAAGTTATGTTCTTACCATAACTAAGCATCTGTGTTAGCCATTTTCATTCTTACTCAACTTCCTTTTCATCCATCTTCCATCCAAAGCTCCTATTGGATTGTATATGAACCTACAGTTCTAGGTTTGAGCCCTGTTTGTCTTTATCTTCTGTCTCTGTTTGTACTATGGAGATTTGGCAGTAAACTTGATCGAAGGCCTTGGGGATACAGCAGAGCATTATGGGTGCAGGGAGGAGCTCCAGAGCTGGATTCCAAAGTCTGAAATAAGCGGCTGAGTCGGATCCGAGGATAAGATCTGAACCCATACATTAAGGAAGCATGAAAATGGACAACACAGATGTCTAGTTATGGTAAGAACATAACTTTTAATTAACCTCTCATGAGAAGCAGTGTGTGTGTGTGTGTGTGTGTGTGTGTGTGTGTGTGTGTGTGTGTGTGTGCACGTGCGTGTGTGTGTGTGTGTGTGTATGTGTGTGTGTGTCCATGACTGCAAAATTGTCAGAACTAAGTTTCAGTTACTGTTGCTATGGTAGCACTGGAAAGAACTAGACTGAGGTGAAGGTGGGAGAAGCCCCTAGAGACAGTGAGTTGAGTTCTGCTTTGTAGTTTTTCATTGTAAGGCTTATTTGTGAGTGGCAGTTGCTGATAATAATCCTAAGGCAGTAGCATGCATTTGCCATAGCCTCTAAAGGCTATTTGCCTATCCCATATTATTTTATTTTTTTCTCTGCAGTTTTTGTTCCCATGCCTGCTGATTATCAAGTATTCCCCAATCACACATGGCCCATTTATTCCCTTACCCTGGATTTTACCTGTAATCAAAGTTGAGATGTCCATCTCTGTTGCTTCTTTTAGGGTATGCCTGTACCCTGACTGTCTGATTGCTCCCAACAGAGGTAAAGCTCTTCATTTTGACTAGGTAATTAACCATTAAAGTATATGATGTAATACTATGGCTTATCCCCATCTGGGGACCCTAGGATATCTATCCTTATAGCACTCACCAAGGCTAGGGTTCCCATTATGACAACCAGGAAAGTTTATCTTATCTCCCAGACTGGAGCACAGAGGTGATCTGTCTAACTCCCATCGCTGATAACCACTCTCTCCAGTCACTGGCTCAATTCATCCTTTGGCACAGGAACAGCAGGCATTTTCCCCTGGTTCTAATGCCATCCTAATCCCATTGCCCCCCCCCCCCCCACTGGTTAACATAGGCATTACACCCAGTCAGGTTTTCATCATTCTCCCTTGACTTGAGCATGCTGCCATATACATGACCCAGGGTGATATCATCACTAAATTAGGAAAACAATTGTATGTCCCCTGGTCAGTGGAACCTGTTTAGACCTGTACTTGCAGCAGAGGACTTGGCTGACCAGGAACCACTGCGTCCTCTTATCTCAAAATGAGTGAGCTAATATGTCTCTGACTGCTATTTTCCTGACTGCATCTTACAGTGACTGAAGACGCTATTCAAACTGTGGTAATCTGTGTTGTAGCCAGGGCTTTAGCCCTCTATGCCACAGGGCCTGGCTGCATATTTGATTATGTGTGTTGCAGATCATGAGACCATAGCCTGTGAACATCACAAATTAAATGATGGGATTCTCAGCCTGTATTGTCATGTGTTGATTAGTGCTGGCAGAATGGATTTAGAGTATGTACCATGACTTTATTATGTCTGTCTGTTTTACATGCAGGACATCCAGAGAAGCCAATGATACATGTAATATCCACAGGGAAAATTCGAATTGGTACTAAAGTGATGATTGAATGCAGCAGCAGCCACTATACATTGAAAGAATGTTGGTTCTATAAAAAAATTAATTTGCCAATATATTATTCAAGCATCTCCACTGAATCTGGAGTTCAGTATATCATTGAGAGTGTTACAGGACAAGATGAAGGGTCCTATAGCTGTGAGTGCAATAATGCACAAGATCAGTCTACAGAATTAAGTAACCCTATTATCTTAGACCTAAACCGTAAGTACACACTGCTATAATTTTACTTTCTGCTGAAGTTTTTTTAACAGGTATATATTATTAATTAGAAACAACACAGGCTACTGTTTTAATTACAAAACAGGATATCCTGAAACTAGAGAGCTAGAGTAAATGACACTATTAATAAACTGTTAAGTTCCAGTGATTTATCAAGCATTTAATGCACATTTGACCAATGATTATTTCATGATAAAGGTGTTGAGATGCTGAATAGCTCCAATGTAGTCTTTTCTGTACAACTGAACAGATGGGTTACCTGATCCAACCAGATCTAATGTCATTGCTTTTTCAAGAACTTAGATACAGGCTGTGGCTCATTCCTTACTCATAATTCCCTCTGGTCCCCCAGACTACCTCATTTCAAGTTTGTCTTCTTGTAGCTAGCACTTCACCCAGTGAATACAAAATACACCTATGAACCTATACAACTGAGCATTACACAGGAATTACAGGTTATGCCTTTCAAAGAAGACAAGGACTCTGGACAGGTCATACAGAAAAAAACAACATGTATCAAGCATTATTGTAAAGTACATAACTGTTTGTCGTTTCAGTCCAACTCAAGAGATGGAACGGACACCTAAGCTGCCCAAAAACCTGGGAAGCCTCATGTAAGAGTATTCCTATGTACTGGGGAGCCAAGGGATGTATGAGATCTAGATTTTTATATTTGTCTGTAATGTGACACAAAGGTGTGAACGTAGGCAGCCATAGAGCATATCTCATCGATGTTTACTCTAGCAAGGTAAGCACTGGAGGTTTGTATGGCTCTAGCTGAGTGAGCCTTGGGCTTGCCAGATATAGTTAATCCCACTTCTTTGTAAAAAGGTTGGGAAGTGACCTAGACAAAGGCACTTTAGAAACTCCATGGCCCAATTTAGTAAATTGTAATAATTATCATACAGCTCCCCAATAAAATGAATGAGAAACAGATCTGGAAGGGAAAAGTCATGTTTGTTAGAGAGACTTTTCACAGGTATCCCACCAACATAGTCACAAGATGTAGATAGCCAACCAGTGTCTATAGACACACACACACACACATATATATAAAAAAAAAAAAAAAATATATATATATATATATATATATATATATATATAGATCCCCTACACAACACCGACATTCCAGAATGCCGACAACCATATAGCCGACACCATATGATCGACATTCAGAATGCCGACATTGTGAGAGGTCCATAGAAAAGGAAAATAAAATTTCCTTTCAACTGTTAGCAGGGGGGGCTATGCCCCCCTGCACCCCCTGTGGGGGGCTCTGACCCCCACACCACCCCGTATCTTTAATATACCAACTTCGAGATCGCACTACAGTGCAGGAATGGAAATCTTTCCATTCCGCACTATAGTGAGATGCCGGTTCTGCATTGCCGGCATTCTGAATGGTGACCATATGGTGTCGGCCATATGGTTGTCGGCATTCTGGAATGTTGGCAAACTGAAAAGGACCTATATATATATAAATATATATATATCTATATATATATATATATATATATATATATATATATATATATTTATGTGTATACATAAACATGGGGCTATATTATATTGTCAAAACGGCATTACAGCGAATGCTGTTTCAATGACACATAAAGAGCAAAATTCAAAACCAGTGAAACCTCAGGTCATCAATTTTTTTCCCTAGGGAAAAAATCAGTAGACCAGCAATACACAATACACCAGTTAAACATTTCAAAGTGGGGGGCTTTGCCCCACCCCCTAAACTAAATATACCAACTCCAAGATCGCACTACAGTGGGGTAAAGGGCAATGGCTCAGGCCAAGCAATTTTTTTCCCTAGGGAAAAAAATCGCTGACCTGGGCTTTCACTGTTTTTGAATTTCGCTGTTTGTGTCGTCAGAATGGCATTCGCTGTAATGCCATTTCGACAATATAATATAGACCCCGTAAACACACACAGACACAAAGTACTTAAGATCAGTTAATCTCAGTGCTCTTTTATTCGTAACAACAAGGTCACTGAATGTAATTTTTGTTAACACTTTAGAATATTACACCCAATTGACTAAACCTCAAGAACTGAAACACCATACATCTGATTTCGAATGGCAGTTGCTAGCTACATATACACAATGAGCAACTTTATTTTATTTATCATCACAGTTATGATAATCTAACTGCCTTCCCAAAACAGAGAGCCACTTTTGCCAGTCACTAGCTTTGTTTCATCACCATAAGTGGAAGAAAATAATGGCCACAATAATGTGTTTCAACTGCCTGCTACAGAGAACCCACTCCATGCTGATTACTATAATAAATAGCAACAAAAAAGTGACTGAATCCTGCCAGTTATCTTTTTGCCAGTTTTGTTGAGGTTTCCTCATATTTTTGACTCAAACAATGATAATTACTACGTAACCAATAGTACAAAAAGCATCATGGCATCAGAACTTCTTGATGATGAATGAATACTAAAAAAATGCCTTATCATTTTACAAAACTGTGACACACCACATTTAGTGAATCCAGATGCTCAGAGTCTAATTCTAATTCCTTTACCTAAAAAAAACTATTTTATATTACAAAGTCCTCATTTTACCAAATGTAAATTGCTCAGCCCACAAAAGATTAATTTCTTTAGTGATTATGAAACTTAACCAACAAGAGCTGTTTAACCTCTGAACCCCCCCCCCTTTTTCTGGTGTACCTAGTATCAGAGGGTTGCATGGTTTTGTGTAGCAGCCAAGTCAGAAAAGGAGACAGATAAAATCCAGGTAAATGCTTTTTTTGTGCGCAATGGATTGTGGAATGGTGGCTATATGTAGTTCCTTTTAATTTGTAGAGAACAAGAATGTTACATACGAGTCAGTGATTAGCAAAATCAATAAACATTTTGTGCCAAAAAGAAATATACGTTAAAGGGCATGCTTCCACAGATGTGTACAACACAAGGATGAATGGGGTGGGTTTGCCATAATGGTAAATGTCTTCACCTCATAGACACAAGGTACAAGATTTGATTCTGATCTCAGCTATTGGCTGGGCTTAAAATGGCCCTTCACAGCAGTTAGCATAGTATGAACCTATGTATTGAAGTTTGTAAAAGGTGGGGGCGTGGCCAAGGATGAACACAGGATAGCAGCAGATTTCTTCAGCTCCACCAATTTCATTACATTGACAGGAATTAATTACTTAAAAATAATTTTGAAGTAATTTTCTTTCTAAATATGTTTGTTTTATATAGTTCTTGAACTATATCTAAAAAAGAAAGGAAATCTTAATAATATTCCTGTCAGAAATTACTTTGGAAATTTTCCTGTCAGTTTATCAGTCTGAAATGAGTTCCAGTAAGACAAATTCTCAAGACTCCAGCATCAAGAAAGAACTTCAGTCTCTGATAATTATAGTCCAGCAACTTACTGCTAAGATGGATAAAATGGATACTAAAATAGACACTTTCATAGAAAAAACTACAAAACAAATAGACTTGTTACATATGGACCTGCAACAACAGAAGATCCAGATGACAGGCATAGAAGAAGCTGTGAATGACATGGAAAATAGAATACAAGAAGAGGAAATCAACATTGAGTTTCTGCTGAAACAAAATACACATTTACAAACAAAGCTGGATGACCTGGAAAATAGATCTAGGCGCAATAACATTAGGATTTTTGGACTGCCAGAAAATATTGAAGGTAACAATATTACTTCTTTTTAACAACATGGCTCCCTAAAACTTTAGATTTACCAGAAGCATTCTCTTTTGGTATCGAAGAGCACATAGATCTATAGCTAATACTAACTCTAACAAAAACTATCCTAGATCAGTTATAGTTAGATTTCTATCATCTTTTGATAAAGAGATGGTTCTTAAATCTGCTTGGGCTAAAGCTCCTGTTAAGATTAATGAAACAACTGTGCGTTTTGACAATGACTATTTTTCCATGGTATTAGCTAAAAGAAAAGTTTTTCTGCCACTAATAAGGGAGCTTAAAAAAGCACAGTTTAAAACATACCTTCTGTTTCCTGCCAAGCTTAAAATCTTCCTTCCTGATGGTCCTAAAATTTTCGATGACTTAGACTCTGCTTTACTGTTTATCAAAAAAAAATAAGATTTTGGAAAAAATAGAAGAAATGGAATGGGCTAGTCCTTCATTAAAGAGACTGGCAACTGAAACTTCGTGGAAGACTTCAGAGAAGAAGAAGAGACTAAAAAACAAATGATTTGTACTATGTTTTTTTTCTCTCTCATCATTTTATTTTATTATTAATCTTTTTAAATATAGTTCCTGCATTTCCAAGAAGCAACAAATATTTTGAAAAAGATTTAATCAAAGTTATTCTCTGTGTGCAAAGAAATGTTTTGTTTCATAACTAGTCAAAATATCTGGAGATTTAATGGCAAGCTGTGATTTAACTTGTTTCTCTTTCTGAAGAGGAAAAATAAGGTCAGTAATTTGATAATTTTTTTTTCCTTTAAAAGTTTATATGTTCTTCAAATGCTATTCCTAATTATACTTTCTTGATTACACTGCTTATGCTTGTTTGTAAATAATCTATCATGCTTTAACTAATAATAATTAGAACTAAATAATAGTAAATAATATGTTTTATTTTTAACTCTATTGATATAAACAGTAAGTGACATTCTGTTGTATATACTTCTTATAGCTTTCTCTTGCATTTTTTTTTGTTTCTGCCTTACACCCTTTTTCTTTATACTCTCTTTTCTTTTCTTTATTAATATGTAGAGATGCTTTTGATCATATAGACACAGTAAACAATAAGATTTGCATAGGAGTTGAGTTGGGACAAAAATGTTGGGTTTTGTTACTTATTAATAATTTTGGGCTTGATTTCACTTACATAGAGTCTGTAATAACCTGTAGAATGAATTGTGAAGGTTTTGTCATGTTTAGATGCATTTACACTGCTAAATGAATGTTTGTCACTAGTTTTTAATAAGTTTCCCGCCAAAATGTTAAGAGAGACAATCTGGGATGTGGGCTGTCTCATGCACAGTGTTCATGAGCTATTTCAAAGCTTCAACTCTCAGAATTCTCACAGAGAAGCTGAAAGCAGCTAGTCTCACCTTTGAACTAGATATCACACTGACACATCACAGATACAGGAATGACACTACCTAATTATACTTTCTTGATCATACTGCTTATGCTTGTTTGTAAATAATCTGTCATGCTTTAACTAATAATAATTAGAACTAAATAATAGTAAATAATATGTTTTATTTTTAACTCTATTAATATAAACAGTAAGTAATATTCTATTGTACATACTTCTTATAGCTTTCTCTTACATTTTTTTTATTTCTGCCTTACACCCTTTTACTTTCTACTCTCTTTTTCTTTTCTTTATTAATATATAGAAATACTTTTGATCATATAGACACAGTAAATAATAAGATTCATAGGAGTTGAGTTGGGACAAAAATGTTGAGTTTTGTTACTTATTAATAATGTTGGGCTTGATTTCACTTACATAGAGTCTGTAATAACCTGTAGAATGAATTGTGAAGGTTTTGTCATGTTTAGATGCATTTACACTGCTAAATGAATGTTTGTCACTAGTTTTAATAAGTTTCCCGCCAAAATGTTAAGAGAGACAATCTGGGATGTGGGCTGTCTCATGCACAGTGTCCATGAGCTACTTCAAAGCTTCAACTCTCAGAATTCTCACAGAGAAGCTGAAAGCAGCTGGTCTCACCTTTGACCTAGATATCACACTGACACATCACAGATACAGGAATAGCAGATTAATAATATGTGTTAAAAACCTATGTCCCAAACATATACATTACTATAACTCATTTAATTCATCTGCTTGACAAGCATAAATAATTTTATAACTCTATACTGGAAGAAATTGTCATGTGATATATTTTAAAGCAGTAGTATAGCATGTTTGTAAAATCTGGTTACTAAAATGTGTTTGCTGTGCATTATTTTGTATAAAGCAGACAGATTTATTGAAGGGACAGCAATGTAAGATGGTGCTCAGTAAAGATACAACTCAGTGAGATCATATATATATATATATATATATATATATATATATGTATGTGTGTGTGTGTGTGTGTATGTGTGTGTGTGTATGTGTGTGTGTGTGTGTGTGTGTGTGTGTGTGTGTGTGTGTGTGTGTGTGTTTGTGTGTGTGTATGTGTGTATGTGTGTGTGTGTGTGTGTGTGTGTGTGTGTATGTGTATGTGTGTATGCATGTGTGTATATATATATATATATATATATGTATATGTGTATATATATATATATGTGTGTGTGTTTGTGTGTGTGTGTGTGTGTATGTGTGTGTATGTAGATATGTATATAAATGTTTCTGAGAATCTGCTTAACTATGAAGTATGATTTATAACAATTTCTATGAATACAATATTTTATTCTATTGGCAATAATAAGTTTGAGTAAATGCTCATATACAAGCAATTCAAGGTTTTTGGAAGCTGTTAACTGTATTTACATGACAGAAAATAGATGCATCCTAATATATGTAATGTCTGAATCATATTAGCCAAAGTTTTTGATTTAAATGAATGTTAGAACTTATTTTTCTCTCCTCTTGATTTCTAACATCAAGATTATTTGAATGCTATTTGAATACAAGTGTTTTATATTACATGGATGTATATAGTAGTATGAACAGTTTTAAAAAAAAAAAAAAAGTTTATTTTAGTTTATATGATGCTGTTTTACCAAATGTGTAGTCTTGTCTTGCTAGATAATTGAATTGAAAACTGTTAACTTCAGTTAAATATAACTAGTATTAAATTGATAAGGTGGTAGCTGACGTACTGCTGCTTAGGGTAGGGGGATAACTTGAGTGGTAAATACTACTCTAAGTTGGAGTTTATTACTCCAGGCTGGATGCAAGGTTTAATCCTTACATTATTTTCACTTGTTCATTGTTATTTGTATATAGTTTTGACATCCACAATATATTTTGTACATTCATTGTCACTACAAACAAAATTGAATCCTATACGAAACCCCATAAGAGATTCAATAAATACAGCTATATTTAAAGGTACACCTAAAGGAGGAGATGTAACATTACTTATCTTGTTATTTGTTATTTTGATCATAAGATTCTTAAGTTTTAAAAATGCCAAATGACATCTTTAAAAGGAATTTCTTTAAACATTAATGGATTGAATAATCCATGTAAAAGGGCAAGCCTAATAAGATACATTAATTTACATAAGGCCAACTTAGTCTTCCTACAAGAAACCCATCTCTTGAAAAAGATATTGATAAACTAGCCACAAACAAATATACAGTATTGGTTAGTTCAGAGCACACTCAGAAAAAGAGGAGTGGCTATTTTATGGAATAAAAGTATGCCCATTCCTAAAACCATTAAGTCTTATCAGGATGACAAAGGAATGCTTTGTATGGTTACAATACAAATTAATGGGAAGACTTACACTTTAATTAATGTATATTGGATACCTGGAATTGGTATTAATACAGTGAAACATCATCTTGATAAGATCATATCATTCTCTATAGGAGATATTATTTTAGCTGGTGACTTTAATTGTATACTACATGAAAGTGATACTACCACTATAGGAAAGAGAAGAATTACATCTAATGCAAAACATTTAAAGGATTTTGCTAATTCTTATCATTTGAATGATATTAATAATCAGATAGATTCAAAATCATTACCATACACCTTTTTTCTAACAGATACAAAACTTATTCAAAAATAGATAGGGTCTTTATTTCTAACCAGATGGTAACAGATTTAATTAATTCCAAAATCATTTCATGTCCTATATCTGATCATAATTCAGTTGTTTTTGAATTCATGATAAAAATACTCATAATGTTCAGATCAAAAGGATACCAGCATACTTAACTCAACTAAAAGACTATAAAGAATATATACTTTCAGAAGTAAAACATTTTTAGACATAAATAACACTCCTGAAGTCTCCATTGTTTATGTTTGGGATGCCTTAAAATCATATCTATATGGACAAAGTATCAGATGGTATAATAATAAAAGGAAATCTTGGGATAAGGAATTGTTAGATATTCAAAGTAAATTAGACTCTTATAAACATAATAATAAAGAAAATATTATGGACAAGAAAGTTATTGAAGAAATAAACAAACTAAATGAGAAATACAAAGAAATTTTAACTCATAAAGTTAAAATAACTTTAGAGAATACAAGTTTTGTCTTATTCAATAAGCCCCAAATACTTACATAGACTTAGAAATAAAACAAAAGGTTGAATAAACAAAACCATATCAAAGAAATCTTTTCTCTAAGGAAAAGAAGAATGTTTCTAGTATACCAGAAATACTAGATGAATTTAGAAATCACTTTCACAAAATTAATCATAATAATATTAACATGGAACCTAAAGATAAAATAAAGGAGTTTATAACCACAAATATGAATAAAAAGCAATAAACAACAGATTAAACTATTGGACAAGAGTATTTCATATACAGAAGTTATTACACAAATAAATAAGCTTAAATCAAACAAAGCACCGGGTAATGATGGTATTATACCAGAGATATATAAAATCCTTTCTAAAAATACATATTCATTAATACATAAGGTTTTATTTTGGCCCAAACTGAGTTAATAACCCCCATCTTGGCAATATACATTTATTTCGCCAATTTTAAAACCTAATAAAGATCCAACTAGATGTTCTTCATATCGGCCCATCTCATTACTTAATGTTGATTATAAAATGTTTATGAATATCTTTGCTGATAGATTGAAGACAATCATTCCCGGCATTATAGATATAGATCAGACAGGCTTCATTGTAAATAGAAATACTTTTGATAATATACGAAGAACTTTAACATTAATAGATTTTGCAAATAGGAAAAGAAAGATTTAACACTTATTAGTCTTGATATAAGTTCAGCATTTGATTCAGTAAGTTGGGACTATCTGTTTACCTTAATGAAGTGCACAAACTTCTCGGATGCATTTGTAAATCTAATTGAACATTTATACAAAGGAACGTTGGCTTATATTAAGGTAGGAACATATGTTTCACAAAAATACCCATTCTTAAAGGTACAAAACAAGGATGTCCACTTTCTCCACTATTATTCACTTTAGTAATGGAGCCTTGGGCTAATTTGATCAGAAACAGTACTGACATAGAGGGTTTTGAAATAGATGAAAATACAACATCCAAAATTCAACTTTTGCAGATGATGTTCTAATTACATCAGCAGGATCTAATTCTTCTATACAGTCTCTATTTGATAACATGATGAATTTTAAAAGTATTTCTGGTTTAATATTCAATGAAGAAAAACTAAAATACTACCTATATATACACGAAAAAATATTCTCATTAGTGATTTTACTAAATATGTACCTAATTCAGGTCAGATAACTTATTTAGGTATAATACTATCTAAAGATATTAAATCTGTTATATATAATAATTATAATACCTGTTTTCTTAATATACAAAATCTTTTTAATACCTGGAATAATATGTTTTTTACTATGGAGGAGAGACTTACAATTATTAAAATGATAATATTCCCCAAGATTTTATACTTAATACAATCAATAATACTTCCACCTACAAAATAATTATCAAGAAACTGAACACACTAATGTTAAATTTCTTATGGGCACCTAATAGACCTAGGATTGCATTAAAGAAACATACTAATAGCTGGTCTCAAGGGGTATTTCTTTTCCAGACTTTAATTTATATACTATCTCTTCTATTGTAAAAGTTATTACTTTATTAATAGATCAGTCATATGTCACAAAATGGAAAGATTATTGGGAGCTAATTAGTATACACTTCATGAAAATCTCCTTAACACATAAAAATATGATTGTAAATAACTCCATGTTATGGTTACTAAAGGAATTTTGTACTTCACCTATTACACCTAAACATATGGTTTGTTACCCATTAAATATTATTAGTTATCATAACTTTATATTCATGCACCCTAAGTATAGGGAATGGAATTTTATTGTATTTCCTATAATGTATACTCAGGGTATGCTTTTGTCATCTACTTCTGAAGGAACTCATTTAGCTATAGATAATGATCTAAAGTACTGGTATCAGTTGATATCTGATAATAAAGTTAAAAATCTAGATTTCTTAAAACAAGAATTTGATCTAAGAGAAACTTGCTGGTTAGAGGTTCAGACCTTTAGACAACATCTCATTAATAAAATAGATTTAATGTCTATAACTGTTAAAGAATCTATTCCAACACTGATTGATTACTTGATATTAAATTTACAACATAAAGTTTCTGATAAAGGTAAACTTTCATACATACATAAAGTTATCAGACAAGAAACTTTTTACAGTGTAGATTCATACTGGAATTATTTCACTTCTATTAATGGGGACCCACCAAATCAACAAGATAAACAATATATATTGGAATCTGCTTATAGAACTACGTCTTCCATTGTCTGGAGACTTTATACATGGAAATTTTACATAGATCTTTTATACACCTTTGATGATGAATAAAATAAATAATAAAGATAATCTATGTAAGAGATGTAATGTAGAAATTAATGCTGACTGGGCTCATATGTTTTATGACTGTATAAAATTGAAAGAATACTGGAAGTCAATTAATGAATTTTTGCAGGCTCTTTTTACAGATAATTTCATTATTTCTAAATCTCTTATATTATTCAACACACCTGTACCTCAAAGTATTAAAAAGTTAAGCTTCCCTTGTTATGGTCTATTCTAGCAGTGGCTAGGAAAATAATAACTAGAAATTGGATTTCAGATACACCTCCTTCGTTCAATAAATTTAAAAATGTTATGAATATAGTGTGCCATATGGAAATAAACACAATTAGGACTAGAACAAATAGAAAAACATCTTATTTTATTGTATGGGATAATTTACAAAATTTGTTAAAAAATTTTTAATTTCAATAGCATGGTATTTTAGTTTAATTAATTGATCTGATTGTAGTGGATGTCTTTGTAAATACTTTAGTTGTTTTGTTGAATATTATAATAATACCTATTTTTAATTACTTGTATAAAATTGTTATGATATTTCTCTTATATGTTAAAACAATAAACCTGTTTTGAAAAAAAAGTTTGTAAAAGGTGACTGTGTGAACTGGCAGTATTTGTTGGTTTACCAGCATAAAAGGTGAACATATAAAAGCCACGAGTTCGATTTGGCTGGCTGATGTAAAAATGTCTCAGAAGCTACAACTGAATGTTAATTTAAATTTTGAAAACACTGCGTATTATCAGAAGAGAGGAATCAGTAAAAAGGCAAAATGCTATTTAAATGTGGCAAGTTCCAGAAAAAACATAATGCGAGTCAAGCTAAAGAAATGCTTGATAAGTAGAGTGAGAGTAAATCTGAAAAAGCTTGAGGTTTGACCATTAACATAATGAGTCAGAACAGTGTACTGCACATGTCCAAATATGTAAGAGACTAGGCCATTTTGTTATCCTTTGTAAAATGATGCTAATTAAAGTTGTTACTTCTGAGAATGAAACAAAACCAGTGCACAGAAAGCATTTTTTTTTTCTAAATCATTCACTACAGTGTCTGATGTAAAAGTAGACTAGCAAGTTAAAATTCTTTTCCATGGACCAGCTGTGAGTTTCAAGATTCGTACAGGGGCTGATGTTACTGTGACATCAGGATCTATATTACAAGACTTTAGTTAATCAAATAACTAAAGATTGATCTTGTAATATTGAAAGCTAAAAACCTTGAACAGCCAATTTAACGCAGGGAAACACTTCCCTTGGCCATCATGTGGATTATGCCCTTTTCTCCAATTTGGAGCAACCTCAGAGTTGGTATATTTAGTTAGGGGTTGGGGTGGGCGAAGCCCCCCACTTGATTTGGGATTAAACTTTTTTTTTTCATGCAGCCAAGGGAAGTGTTTCCCTGCGTTAAATTGGCCTTTCGAGCTTTTTAGCTTTCGATATTACAAGATTGATCTTTAGTTATTCGATTAACTAAAGTTTTGATATTGTGATATAGACCCGTGATATCATGTGCTATACAGAAAGGTTTTACGTGTCCACAGTTGCATGAAGCAGAGACAGAAATTTGTAGCCATCCAGGCAAGCTCATGTGCACTAATAGATTTCTAGTCATATCTAACTGCAAGGGGTACAGGTCAGAATTTTGGGTTTATATGCTGGGTGGTCCTTATATAAATAATCTGCTCAGCAGAGTTATGGCATGTGAAATAAGTTTAACTGCCAAAATAAATGAAGTCAGTGTACACATTTGGTGAGGTTGCCTTGCTTGATTGTGACTTTGTAAACATTAAGCTAAAATCAAATGCTGTTGCAGATGTCTTGACACACCCCAAGATGCTGTTTCCTATGCTATGCAAAGTAGAAGTAGAGGTTAATCATGTCCATAACCCTGACATTTTTGAACATGTAACTGAACTGTGTGGTGTGCTTCCATGGTCCTGGTGATTAAAAAGATTAGTTGAATGCAGATATGTGTTGATTTCAAATAGTTCAATGATACAGTTGTGTGTAAAAGATTAATTTTAGAAGATATAGCACTCAAGCTTGTCAGTTAATAGCTGTTATGTAACTAGATGCTTCTAGTGCCACACTGGGGCAAGTACTGTAGCTGTAAAATATCGTGTCTTGGTCAATGGTCAGGTCTGAAGAAGCCTATCCAGGTGAAAGGGCTTACCAAGTCTCCTGTTTGTATCACAATAAATCCGAATTTTAAAGTTCATGAAGCAGCAGTTTTTTCAGCTTTGTTTCCTGCATTTTTGTTTACTGCCTGCATCGCTACTGTGCCTTTTATTTAGTTTATCAAAATTAAGGATATTTATTAAACATTTTTATAATTCACGTAAAATGTTAGTAGAACCACAGGTATTGCACCATTATTAATTTTCTGAATAATAAGAAGCATGGAAGTTTAATGCCTAGCATTATTGCTTTGTATGTAATCCTTATATGGTAAGGCAGGACAAACAATTTTTCAGCTATACATCACTTGTCTGTAACACATAGAAACCACAGTACAGAGCACTGAAGCATGATTAAGTGACAGCTAAGAATATGGTAGAATGGACGCATGGGAATGTCTCAGGTAAGGTCACTGGCTGGCATGTGTACATGGGCCTATGTCATTTGATGTAAGTACAGAATATCTAAACACAAGTGATTGAAATAAAACTGATGCAAAATCCACATCTAAAGCCACCATAATTAAAAAAAAGCATAGAAAAACAGAAAAATGTATGTTCATTGTGGGGAGCAAGGTGAGACTCCCCATGTACACCCTAATGTATATATAACAATTCCAGTTTTGCACTATAGTGGAAAAAAAGGTAAAACACTGAAAATGTATCACTAAATAGCAGAGTCCAACACACTGTGGTAAAGCAAACTGGATTATTACTTTTAAATCCATAATAAAACTAATACCAGTGATAATAAAATCATAATATTTCCTTATTATTAGAGTTGTAACTGGTAGTGTGTACTGGAGACTACCATTAGATAAGTGGTTATGAGATCACTTTTTAGACTGCTTATGTTTAGATGGAGGATAATTAGATCACTTAAAGGTAACCCTAGTACTCAGACATATCGACCTTCTGATGGTCCTCAGTAAATGTGCTGCTGCTATGATTGTGAGTTGTCACTGGCTATGTAGCAGTGGTGGCTGGTGACTTCAAACTAAAGGGGGGCTGCAGGAGACAGATGAATGAGTGGGGCCAATGGGAAGGGGTGTGGCCAACTAGAAAGAGGTGGAGCTATGCTCAAAACCACAACAACTGGAACTTTAATTAAATATGCTGCCCTGGGTGCCAAGCCGTCAGTACGAGAGTCCAATCAAGACAAAATGAAGTGTAGAAGAAAACGTATTTCAATGCATTGGCTACATGACAACTAACTTAATATCTAGATGGAAACACAAAAGTTGTGATGCATGAAAAATAAATTACCTTTTAAATACATTACTGGAATGCCAGTCAAAATCAAGTATAAAAAAAAAAACAAGCAGCACTCAACTCAAGCCACTTCTCCTTGCACTGCAGTTCTAATTATAATTTATATTCAGCTTTATAAAATTACCAAGTAAAATGCTGAAAGTAGCAATCTCTGTGATACCCCCAATTGTAAAAATTGTTCTTATCCAAAAAAGACCTGCTGTCTGACAACAACTATCTACTTGTTTTTTCATGGAGAAGACATGATCAAAGTAAAAAAATGAACAGCAAACAAGAAACAAGCTCAAGATAAATTGCTTAAAGGATTACTGCACAAGTTATGGACCAAACACGATAGATTGGCATTCTGTTTAGTTTACGGGTAAAGCCTGCAAAGATAACTGCAAGTCTCCAACAAATGTAAGGAGCTTCTGAAAATACTGTAATCATGTCCTTTATTTCAAATACTGTCATATGCATTTCAGTACCTAAGGCTTATATGTTATCTAGTTATGTAAATATTCTCTGTATGGCAACAACGAAAAGGCTTTCAATGTTGGTAATTCTTTAACAGTATGCTTATTGAAGCTTACTTGCATCTTACAATCTCCGACAAGCTTACCTGATGGCCATTAAAGCATTGCTGCTTAAAAACAGAGTAACAGGACACTGTGACAGCATGCATTTTCTGAATAATAAGAAGCATAAATCAACAGTATAAAAATATGACAGAAAACCAGAACATTCTGCCAAATCAAGGACAGATGAAAAGCCACAGTCGTACTTGTGGTCTACCTTGGATGGGGGAATACTCTGCACACTTACACTGCATAACTGATCCTTGCCTTGCTTGGACACATCCAGAGCCACTACAGTGGGGAGAGGGTTGCAACAAGTATGTCACAATTTGAAATGTCTCTGGCTGACGGTGATGGCTCTGACACTCATATCTCTCAACCTCAGAGCAAGAAATCTGGTCAAAGCCATACATAGAAGTGGGACACAGGCCCAAAAATAAGGACATTTTTTAAATATTGCTCTTATATACTTAGAAAGATAATAGAATAGTAGTATGTCTTGCATTAGTATGAATTTTCTGAAGGGGATGAAATCTGAAACTCAAATGTCTGCCATTATTTTCTAACTTCAATCTTTAATGATTTGCCACTAATTTGCCAGAAAACCACAATTTTATGAAAAATGGACCAAAAATGTGATGCAAAAATATAAAATTGCCACACAATGCAGCTGGGAACCTGTCAAAGAAGGGACACCTTTTTAATATTTTTTACTGTTAACTTGAGCAGCTGACAAAATAAGAGCATCTACATGCATTTCTGAAATAAAAACAAACTATAACTCTGATCATTACAGTTATTTATAATTGTAAGCCTTCCATCTTTTCTTCCAAAATTGCCATTTTGCGGAAGGATTATTAGGGGGAGAGCAACATCTTGAGCCAAAATTGGGGACGGTTGTGATGTTTGGATATTCCTGATTCTATAAATCGATTTATTTTCAAGTACCTCTCAACTTCTTAATGCAGGAAATCTGGACAAGGCCAAATATATTGAGGGAACATACAAACAGTACTAAAAACTGCTCTTGTATAAACTTAAGACAGTTGATAGAATAACAGGTCTTTCTTTAGCATGCATTTTTCTGAGGGTTATGACATCTGAAACTCAATGTCTGTCATTATTTAGTGACTTCATTCCTAAATGATTTGCCAGAAAACCACAAATTTTATGAGGAACAAACCAAAAATAAGAAGCAAAAATCTATTCATTCTGCAAAAATCTGGACAGTTGAGAGGTACAGTTCAGCCGGGGCTGTCTGAGTTTGCTGCCTTCACCCCTCACAAACTCATGGTCGAATGAAGCCTCTCCCTGCAGCCATTCCAATGTCCCATTCCTTGGTTATTTCACCCCATTTACCATAAACACTGTAATGTGCATACTACTTTACTTCTGCAATGATCGGGATTTCATTTGAAAGCTTTATTTTGCATTTTACAGCACAAACCTTAATAGATATCTGCTAAACAAAGCAATGCAGTCTCACAATGAAAATAGACAGCATTAAACTTCTCTGCCCTTGAAACAGCATTGTCACCCACATTCAAAGAAAATACATTTTGCCAGTGGTAGATAAAGATTAACTTTGGGACATTTTCAAATCATAGGCCCCTTGAACACTAAACATACACATGCTCTTTGATACACCTTCCTGATTGTATTAAATTATATTCCTTGTACAATACAGTACAGTTGTTAGAGGGCATTTTAAATGTATTGTTTTGAACATTTTTGCAGTGAACAATGAAACAAAATTCATGCACCAATAATGACAAAACTGCCCAATTCAGAACATTTCCATCATAAAAGTCTACTCAAACTTCTACAGTCCACCAGTATCAGTAAATAGGCACAATCTCTGAAGAAGTAGAAGTCATCTAAATAATTCCACATTAAAGAGATCTGTAACTAATGAAGAGGTTGCTGCTAGCAAACAACTTTATATGTCATTGTTTCATCTACAAATAAAGTGCCTGTTGCCCTTGAGGAATAAATTGCCTATGTTGCATTAAAAAATGATAAGCTAGTAATATTGCAATAGGGAATGGATGGCAAACTGATAACAGGTTCATAGTTACTAGGTATCTTTGCCAAAAAGGACTGCAGCATCCACCCCCTTCAAAAGGCAGTACAGTATCAGCAATGCATCTACCTAGTATGGGAGTAGAACCCACAGCCTTCTGAATTAAAAGCAAGTACACTACCTGTTGTGCTATTAACAATGCCAGCAGATTCAGCATAAGCAGCACTAAACGTTTGTTCCCCTGCAGCTCCCAGCTCCTTGTAAAATCTACTCGACACTCAGTTGTATCTCTGAACTTTGTAGTACAAGAAATCTGGAAAAAGCCAAATTTTATTGGGGGGACAAAAGCCCAAAAACCAGGGACACATTTTAAACATTGGTTGTATAATGTTGGAAAGTTGCTAGAATAAAATGCTGTGTTACCACCATACATTTCACTGCCAAGTCTTGAACCCAGGGGACCCTGTGCAAAATGGTCTGAGGAATATACCACTATGCCAAATCAGCTTGTAAAAGAGAGGTAGACTGAAACTTAAATGGCTAGCATTTAGTGAATGCAGTTCTCACCATAGCTGTCAACCTCTTAGCACAAAACACCTGAACAAAGCCAATAACGGGGGAATACAGCCCCTAAACATATTCAGTGAATTCAGTTCTCACCATAGCTCTCAACCTTAGCACAAAAAACCTGGACAAAGCTAATAATGGGGGAACACAGTCCCAAAAATAGGGACACATTTCAAATATCCATGTTATAAACTTAGAAAATTGCTAGAATAAAAAGTTTTGTGTTACCATGTACTTTCTGAGGAATATGAAGTCTGAAATTCAAATGCCTGTTATTTTTATGGAACATCTGTTAACCAGGAAAGTGGGGCGGCCACAGTGGTGCAGCGGTTAGCATTGCCACCTCACAGCAAGAGGTTCTTCAGTTCGATTCTCGGCTGGGGTTCCTTCTGTGCAGAGTCTGCATGTCCTCCCTGTGATTGTGTGATTTCCTCCAGGTGCTCCGGTTTCCTCCCTCATCCCAAAGACATGCACTAGGTGAACTGGACACTCTAAATTGGCCCTAGGTGTGAATGTGTGTGTGCCTTCTGTGGAAGGTCGGGCGCCGGGCTGGCAACTCGACACCGTAAAACTCCACTGCCAATCATGAGCGGACAGATGATCCGCTGTGGCAACCCCTAACCCAGAAAAAGCCAAAAGAAGAAAAAGTTAACCAGGAAAGTCTGACTTGGAACAAAAGCCAATTTTCAGCAGAGCAGGGAGAAACACTACAGACACATGTCTGTAGTATTTCTCCCTGCTTTGCTGAAATACTACAGACATGTGTCTGTAGTGTTTCTCCCTGCTCTGCTGAAACACTACAGACACATGTCTTTGTAAGATGGGAGGACATGCAGACTCCACACAGAAGGCACCCCAGCCAAGAATCAAACTAAAGAACCTGTAGCTGTTAGGCAACAATGCTACAAGTGCACCACTGCACTACTGACTTTACAAGGAAAAACAAACATACAGAAACCACAGATTTTATGAGGAACAGAACAAATATGAGGCAAAAATCTGCAAATTTGTTTACAAATGGTGGTGGGTAGGGAATTCAGGCCTTTGCCACCTGCATCCAAGGTACAGGGTTCAAGCCTAAGTATTCACCAGCATGTGTTCTACAGTATGAAGCAACTGGGGCATCACGTGCACACACACACACACACACACACACACACACACACACACACACACACACACACACACACACACACACACACACACACTCACACACACACACACACACACACACACACACACACACACACACACACACACACACACACACACACACACACACAAAATAAATCCACATCAGCAGTCCTTTGCTAATCCAGTCACCCACGCAAGCTAATGGCTGGTGTCCAGGCTCTGCGAGAGTAGCTGGAGCTGGTTTCCTGGCTCTGCGAGAGTAGGCTAGAGGATGCAGTCTGGTATCCTTCCATTCTGTGCGGTCGTCAATGCACAGATTTCTGGGCCTGCAGGGCAGAGATGCCTTTCTCCGCTATCCAGACTGCCTAATACAGCAGTTTGGAGAGAAGGCAAATCCTGTGGCCCAGAAGTCTGTGTGGTGATGAACACAGAGTTTTGTGAGGAACTAACACGTGTGGAGTTCCGGGACTCGCTGATTGTTTTTATTTCTTCTTTTTTTTTCTTTCTACAGGTGTGGGGGGGCTGCAGTCCTATAGCATGAGCCGCCCCTGCTATGTAGTGTGAGATGCAGCTGATCTTAAAGCTATACTCACTGCAAGGTAGTTAGGCACAAGCATGTTCTGTTAGTTAGCCATTTTTGCAGTGTGTATGGGTTGCGCAGTTGGTGGCACAGTAACAGGGAATGGAGGGCAGTGTGTGAAATGGAATAGGAGAGGCATACACTCAGGTAAAATTCTGCATATTACTGAGCAGGTGAGAGAAGTTTGCCACCATAGACAGCAGTGGAACAGGTAGACATATACAAATGGCATATAGGAGGATATATCTGCAATCCTACCAATGGCCATAGCAGCATGCAAACAACTGTATGGCACAATATTTGAAATCACACTCAGCAGTGGTATATGGTACAATACACAGAGTAGGTGTCAGTGATCCACCAGGGTTGCCATAGATGTTGTTGCATATCAAATTATGCCATACTGAGGCATAGACCTGAACTTGGGACAATCAGAGCAATAGTGGGAATTGTCCGACAGCTTGGGAAGATGACCACTGAGGCAGAAATTTCAGGATAACTTCCACTTGTTACAAGAAAAGTTTGTAACATTCTGCAGCAGTTGTCTAAGGGATACTAGAGGTTAATATAGCATTCCATATGTCTCTCTACTGTAATTCTCAGACTCAGTATTAAAATAAAAGTCTGAAAATACAAGAGAACAGAAAATGTGAAACATTGCTGTTGTTCTTTAAAGTATGTGTGTGTGTGTGTGTGTGTGTGTGTGTGTGTGTGTGTGTGTGTTTGCAGGGGGACAAATTCCTCCTGCATCCCCTGGAACTTATATATACTAAATCTGAGTTCACCATACCTTGAAAAAGGGAATATTCTGGGAAATGGCATTCCTAGAATTACTATATACAAGTTCACATTTTCAGTCTTGCAGTCTCTCTATTCGGGACTGACACTAATCCATTTCTGAATATCAAATGGTTACCATTCCATACACATTGCACAACAATGTGATTTGCGTGACACAAGCAGCTAATGAGCCACTAAGTCAGTGGGATGGCACTCTGGCAGGCATCTTATTTGTACATGTCTGGCACAGTCATTGCCAGTACAACAAGGATAAGACAGCAGCACAGCAGTTCATATTAAACTGTGTAATGGACATACATTAGGCAAACACAATGTAATGCTGGGATTCAGTATCCAAACACTGGCACAATAGTCATGCCTCATGTGTGTAATACACTAAATATGTGTAACAGACACTGTGCCACTATATACATGTCACGCAATGGGAAACAAGGGGACAGACATGGAAAGGAACATGTAACGTGACCATGCCATGCCATGGCATGTAGATTCCCAACAGTCAACAACATATGTAAGAAGCCATGTCCTGTGTTGCAAGAGGCAGTAGTAGAAAGAGCACATGTTAATACAGTGCATATATAACCATGCACATAGGAAGTGTATAGCACACACCATAAATGAACATAAACCCTGATACACACTCAAGGGGAGGAACTGTGGGGACATGGAAAAGGCACAGTACATATCCATGTGATCACCATAGAGCTGCGGACTACATTATATAGGCATAGCACAGTCATACAGAGCTATTGTATACAAGGTGATATAGGCTTTGGTGCATTGCAGATGTTGTCACTAGGTCCTATGAGGTATGACTGGACAAGGTACAGGCATGCCGACAGCTGTGCAGCAGTGATGCAGTCAACATTACGTATGCAGGTCTCCATTCATGGTGAATGGCATAATGTATATTAGTCTGTGAGCCATGCTGCAGGACATACTACACACACACACACACACACACACACACACACACACACACACACACACACACACACACACACACAGCCTGGAATGGGAGGGTACAGGAAAGAAAGCACAGCATGTGCACTCCCAAGCAGACAAAACAGACATGAGAACACAAGGTTGGGATAGAAAGCATGCATTACTTGCAATATACTGCAGGGGTCAGCACCACCATCCTTGTAGAAATGTGACAGGTATCAAATGACTACAACAAGGCTAGAGACAGATATGCAACAAATGCAACCCCACCCAAACATACATAGTGTGGCAAAAAGGGTGGTTCATAGGTAGGTACTAGGCTATCAGCCCAAGGGCCTACGTAAGCCTAGCCATCAAGGTTCCATAGCTTACGCCACCCAAGAAAGTTATTTTTCTGTGCCACTGTCCAGCAGAGATGCAGAAGTGATCCCTGGGGTATTTTTTCTATTTCCCATCCACTCATCAAGATTTTTCTTGAAGAGTGCTAATGAAGAACTTTGCTTGACATAGATGGGTAGCTTGTTCCAGAGTATAGGAAGTCTCTGGGACAGGAATCTATTCCTCCAGCATGTCCTGTTTATTGTGGTGACAAAGTTTAGGTCCCTAGAGCGTGTAGCTCAGAGGGATTGGGATTTCTTTAGGTTTAGCATGTCCAACAGCTCTGGGTTTGACATAGCTTTATATGTTAGGCAGAGATCACCTCTGAGTAGGCGATATGCTATGGAGTAAAGCTGGAGTTTTTTGAGGTGGTCAGTGTAGGGCATTTGTTTGAGGACAGTAATCCTCTTTGTGAGGTACTTCTGTGGCCTTTCCAGCTGCTGCAGATGTCTTGTGAGGTACATTCCAAAAGGGGCATTGTACTCTATAATGGGTCTAATGAGTGATGAGTAGAGGGGAACAATGACCTCTTTTTTCCTGGATGAGAACCCTTTTATGATGAGGTGTGCCACGTAATGATTCATGAGTATAAAGTATATACAGATAGCATGTGACAACCCACGAACCATATAGACCAATAGCTATAAGACACAGGAGTGTCATGATGTCAGGGAAATACAGGTTGGCCATAAACAGTGATGTCATGCTTATGAAACAGCAGTCATAGCAAGCATGCAGCATAACAGCAAGCACATGGTGCTGTGTAAAGCAAAGGATATGTTCACATTGCAGTGTGCCACACTCAGCATAAGCCAATGCAAAAGCAAGGATGCTGTAAATCCACACATATACATGAGTGGGACATGAAAACATCAATGCATTGATCTTTGTCAGGTCTCTAAGAACAGGTCTGCATCATTGACATACAGCATTAAATTGATATCATGATAACAGTTATGGCCACTAATGCATGCAGACACGTGTGGCAGACTTATATAGGTAAGGTAACATAATTACTATTCCTAATCCTGACAGGGACCTTCCTGGCAGGGTTGAATATCACTGGCAAGGTCAGCAAAGGCAGCAGTGAAGGCTTGGAGCACCGTGTCAGACATCTCCATGAAGACATCCTGGAACAAGATAAGCATCTGCTCATGGAACACGTTTCAGACTGCCCGGTATATCCCTTCCCAGAAGGCAATATCCACTGGAGGAAATGTGTTAAAAAGCTCTAACATCATGTGTGGAAAGACAGCAATATACATTGAGTTGCACATGACTTTGCTGTGAATGTGGTAGTATAAACAGGTATTTCCTGTGTAGCTAATGGCACAACTACAGTTAGTACAAGTTTTTCAACACATGTCTGGAAGAGATGATCGATTGCCCATGCCAAGTCAGTCTCCTTCCATCATATAGGGGGCATATGTACTGTTATAACCTAGCAAAGAGGTCCCACTGAAGGTGAAAGTAGCCACAGAGAAAGATTTAAGTAATTTTTTTAAATTAAATAATGATTTATGTGGAAAAAATGAAGTTCAGTTAAGTAAAAGTAACACAGCAAGTAAGAATGTAGATGTTAAGGAAAAAAAATACAAAAAGCAAATACTCAGTTTAGTCATGTGCAATATAAAAAAAACTATTGTAACCATTGTAGTATTTTGGAATGGATTGTAAGTCAAAATCCATTTTATTGTTCTGTAACAAAATATAAACCCACAGGCACAGAATTTTGGATAAATTAGTTAAAGCTTCATTTGACTGATGTAACTAGCACCTAATCTTATAAAGCTTTCCTAAGTAGTTTCAACTCACATTCTACAGAAGGGAAGAACCCAAGCTAGAAAGATATATTTTTATTGAAATTGTGTGTGTACTGGCTGAATGAAATAACTGTAAAAAAGTAAAAAGGCAATTTTATTTTATACAGTAAGAATGCGTGTGATGAGACAAGCTGTGGATGGGGGGTTGAGACTGGAGATGGAATGAAGGCAGATAGAGATCACAGGAGCAAAGGCAGAATCAAAAATGAAAGGGTTAAAGAGCTTGTGGAAGACGACAAAAAAGATAAGGTCATATAATTAGGATTGTGAAATTATATTAAAGCTGCTTTAAGGGGTAGACTTGTAGGGGAGATAGGGAAATCTGGAGACAGCAGGGGAGTAACAACGGAATAGAAGAATTGGAAATATTACAGGAAAATATGATAAAAGGTAGAGGAGGAGGAAGAGGAAGGAAGAAGAGGAGAAAGAGGAAGACTAAATGAAAGGAAATGAAATTAAATAGATGCTAGAAGTTGCAGCAATACAAGAACGGGTACTGAGAATGAAGATAATTCTTGAAGGTAAAAGGATAAAAGATGGAAAAGTAGCACAGCAGCTGAATGAGAAAACATAAAAATATAAAAGAGTCAAGACACTGACTAGGACCATAGCAGCGACTGACACTGAACAAAACAAGACAATGTGAAGTCCTTTAAGGAAATGTGAAGAGAGGAAAGCAAAGAGGAGGAGGAAGTACAGGTATGTTATCCTTAGATTTGACAAAATATAAGACAAAGAATGCAAGCTGTCTGATGAAAATGTCATTATAGTGCTGGTAGAACAACATTAGGGTCACAAAAAGGGGTAAAGCAGGCACAGAAGGATGCAAACAGAAATACAATTGTGCAGAAGCAAATCAAGGAGAAATCAGGGCACTATTTAATTTGCATGGAAAGAAATTAGAATGCTCACCAATACGTCTAAAGAAGACAGTTGTACTGTCAAACACCAAAATGGATTTCATCAACAGATTCCAGCATAAAAGTCACTGTACATTTCGTGGAAAGTAATACTGATTGTGAACAGCTGCACGATTAGTAAAAATCCTGAATGACACAGTGCAAACGAAGTGCACCACCTCAGACATACTTATATCAAAGGCCTCTAGATGTGCCAGCTTCCCAGCTTCCTTTACCACTATAGTTGTCACAGCCATCATTAGGGTCTGCACATTGATAGACATCGAGACAGGTGACAATGCAACAGCCAACAGCAGCAGCATCATGTACCACAGCACTGAACTGCCATGGAGGTCAACTTCATCTGCATTGTGGCATGCAGCAATTCTGCACTTTGTGTACTTATTACTCACATCTCCAAATAGTGGGTTTTATGGCCTGCTAATTCCCCCTAATGGCAGATTCCTGTCTCCTGTGTTCTGAATCAAGGAAGAAATGTGTTAGGAGTCTCCCCGGCAGCTCTTTTGGAAAGAAAGAACTATTCTGAAACAGTCCCTAAACTGGAAAGTCTAAAGATGAAGTATATCTTTTCTGAGTCTAAGTATTTCTGGAACAAACAGAAATGAGTCCCTTTTATAAGTACTGTTGGAATATACCTGAAAAGTTGAAGGATGTCTGCAAAGTAAAACCTGCTTGAGAACATTTTTTACATGTCTGCATCATTTCCCATTGTCCTTTGCAAATAAACCCTGTTTTAAACTGCAACTTAGTGTTTGAAGACTGCTCTGTGGCTGGACTTACTGGACTTAGGAAATATTATATGCAAAAAGATTTGCAGTGGCATATGCGACATGTCAATAATTTTGAAGAAGGAGAGAACCAAAGCTGTTATAGAAACAATGACCCAAGGTAATTGGCTCTTAGTCATTAAAACACACACACACACACACGCACACACGCACACACACACACACACACACACACACACACACACACACACACACACACACACACACACACACACACACACACACTCTGGTGGCACTTAGGAGGACAGCTCTGTTTTCCTTGGATTTGGCCCAGATCTGGTACAGTCCTGCATCAGTGCTGACAGCATGGCTGTCTGCAGCACTGGCTGCTGCTTTGATGGCCTTGACTCTGATGTTGTTGGTGTCAGAGGTATCCTATTATCTGGAGTTCATCTTTGAGTGCTCAGGGTTGAGAGTTTTCTCCTCCTGGGTGCTTCAGTGCTCGATAGTTCAGCTCTGGTTTGTTCATCAGACCCATCCCATTCAGTGGTTGGTACAGGAGTTTTCCTAGGATTGGAGAATTGAAAGGGCTGTCAGGTTTTTATATATATATATATATATATATATATATATATATATATATATATATATATATATATATATACCGTCTTTCTTTGTAAATAAGACCAGAGAATAAGGCCTAGCATGGTTTTCCAGGGTGGTCATGCTATAAGCCCTACCCCAAAAATAAGCCCCAGTTAAGATTGGCAACAAGACATGAGAGACGTGTTGAATTATAAAATAATATTATTGACACCTGTTGACTGAGGTTATCATATTCTGCTCGCCATTTTTGGACCATTCGGACACCCAAATTCTTCTCTTTGCAGAAAGTCATAAGATTCTTTCCCTGGGAGTCCTCCACAATTCTTACTGTAACCCTAATAGTCACTCACACTTGACGGATGAGATCCTTGGCCCATAAACACTGGCAGGTGTACTTTGATTGGTCAAAGTAAAGAAAATGCGCAAAAAGCACGCACACTTGATAACGAACGGCCATAGTTGTGTCTTCTTAACTGTCGCCATTTTGTGCTGCCACTTCAGTCTCATAAGTCTTCAATTAACCCCACCCAGAAAAGATGAGTGCAAAAAGAAAGAGCTATTCTATTGAGTACAAGAAAGAAATTGTGGAGGACTCCTGGGGAAAGAATCTGATGGCTTTCTGCAAAGAGAAGAAGTTATATCTCCGAATGGTCCGAAAATGACGGGCAGCATACGATAACCTCAGTCAACAGGCTGACGAGGGAAATGCTAAAAAGTGCAAGTGTGGATCAGGTCGGCAACCATTATTTCCTGAGCTGGGAGACATCATCTGTGAATGGATTGCTAACAGGAGAGCAAAGGCTTTGGTTGTGTGCAGGGCTGATATTCAAACATTTGCCCTTGCAATGGCACCACAGTTAGAAATATCCCCAGAAAAATTCAAAGCATCACAACATTGGCTGAATGGCTTCCTTCAGAGATATGAACTGTCTCTAAGAAGATCAACAACACTGTTTAAACTGGAAGATACTGCAGTTATTAAACGTGAACTTGAATTCAAGTCCTTTATTGATGGCATTGACTTTTCTAAATACCAACAGGATTGCTATGGATGAAACTGCAGTGTTTATGGGCCAAGGATCTCAAACAACAATTGATCAGAGGGGTGCCTCGTCAATCTACATTCCCTCCACTGGTTACGAGAGTGCACGTTACCTGTATTTTGGCAATTCATCTAGATAGAAAGAAAACCCCACCTCTAATCATTAGTAAGGGCAAGAAAGATAAGATTAAACATGTTTCAGGCATTTACATTCTTGAAACCGATAAAGCCTGGTGCACACAAGCAGTTATAAGGAAGTGGGTCAATGTAATAAAGCCATTTGTTTTGCTAGGTGGCGAAAGAGGTCTGCTAGTCTAGGATTCAGCCAGCACTCACCGCACTAAAGACATGAAAAAATTCCTTGCACGGAGAAGAATCGATCAAATAACGATTCCTGCAGGAATAACTGCCTATCTCCAGACTCTTGATATTGCAATAAACAAGCCATTCAAGGGCTATTTGCGCATGGAACTCAATGACTACATTGAAAATAGAATGGAGAGAAATCAGCATGGAAACTTTGTGAAGCCTAGCCTGCAAGAGGTTGTGGCTTGGGTGAAAAATTCATGGGATAAAATCACTGACAGCTGTGTTGCAATGCACTACGAGCAGGCTACTTGGACAAGCATTCCTCATTTAAGGAGAACTCTGTTGCTAGGCATGACAGATTGGGGCCAATGGTTCTACAGGAAATGGAGTCGCAAGAAATTCAGGCTGGAATTCGGGGTTTGGAGACTTATGACAATGTTCATGAAGAAGATGACATGACTGTATTTGAATGAATAACTTTTCCATTATCGAGGCAACAGAATGGATTGCTTCTGCTTTCAGTTTTGTTCATCTCCTCCAATACACATGTATTGAGATTTTTCTGCACTTTCTGTTAAGCATGAAATATTGCACTGTGAAAGCCAAGGTGTAGATATTCTGAAGGTGAAATGTTTGTTGAACTGTTTATGTAGAATTCTCCCACAACTGTTAACACATTACTTAGAAATGCTGCCAAATAACAGAAAAGTACCAAATAAATGTCAGTTTGTGTACATGAATAAATGTTGATTTGTGTACATGAATAAATGTCGATTTTTGTGCATGAATAAATGAATAAATGTAGATTGTTGTATCGGGGGTAAAAAAGGCATCCCCTAATAATAAGCCCTAATGTGTTTTTCGGCGGGGGAAAGAGTTTAAGACATGGTCTTATTTTCGGGGAAATACAGTGTGTATGTATATATATATATATATATATATATATATATATATATATATATATATATATATATATATATGTGTGTGTGTGTATGTATGTGTATGTATATATATATATATATATATATATATATATATATATATATATATATACATATATGTATATAAATATAAATATATATCTATATAGCTGGATCTCTTCACTTTCTAGCCTAAGGACTTGCTAGGACCCTTTAGTCTATTCCCCTACTCACATTGTTCCCTGTAGGGGCCAGTCCTTTCATTCCTGTACTGTAGGTTTTGGAACATAATGGGCAAACTCAATTTGAGGAGTAGTAAGCTTGCAGGGTATTTTGGGAGAGGAAGTGGAGCTTTTGGAGCTGAAAGTCTTAGTATGGCCAGTGTTGGATCCAATCATATCTGAGGACCTCATAGGCTGATATGACCAGAAGAAAACAACATGGATCTAGTGTTATGGTAGGCACATAACTTTCATTTATGCTGTTATTTCCTTACCATTTCCTTTGCCCCTGATAGCAGTGTTTATTAACATCCTGTATTGGTCATTTGTCCATAGATGGCATTATTGCCCTAATACCTGAGGATACATATCAGTGTATCCTTGTTGGGTGTTTGCTCAGAGATATGTTGTATGCTACTAGCAAACATATGCTATAGTTCCTATTAGATGTGTACCTTCACTCTACATGACTATAACCACAGTGGCTTCACTACTGACACCCAGTCAGTCAATCACTCATTCTGAGAACATGGAAGTCAGGCATTTCCTTGGCTGGGTGAGAGCCATACAGCCCTTTCTTTCTCACCCGGAATCCCAATAGGCCACTTTATTCCCTGGAGAGGGTAATGTGATAGGGAGTGGACCAGCTTGCTGGTCTTGGGAGGTGGCCTATCCTCTACTTACTGCAAGTGTGCTGTTCCACCCATGTCCACATCTTCTCTTATTGTTAGCATCCTGAGTTCAACAATGCCTAATCCTCCACACATACAGTTAAGTAAGTATAAACTAAATCTCTCAAGGTCTGCTCTGGTATGCTGCACTGTCTTGATACCACAGTCCGAAAATTAAGTAGAGTTTTCCTGTAAAATTTATATTTTTGACAGGTTAGTTGTGGACTTCTATATTTTCTGACTGGCAGTAATGTATGTTAAATGTGTACTGATCACATATAGATTTAACTATTATGGTTTTATTAAGTTAATATTATTTGGTATTATTCATTTTACATACAGGATATTCAGAGAAGCCACACATTCATGTGAAACCTATGGGGGTGATTCACATTGGTAGCAAAGTGACGATCGAATGCAGCAGCAGTATCCACATGTTATTAGGATGTTGGTTCTATCAAAATTATATACGTCAAAGGCATTATTCAACTAACTCTACTGAGTTTGGGGTTCAATATGTCATTGAGAATGTTACAGTACAGGATGAAGGGTCCTATACCTGTGAGTGCTACAATGCAAATGATCAGTCTACCAAAATAAGCAACCCTGTTACCTTAGCCCTAAGTGGTAAGTACGCACTGCTTTAATTACCCTTTCTGGTGATTTTTTTTTCTTAACAAATGCAGGCAGTAATGTAAATGAGTAGAGATGACACCCTGAAACTACAGAGGTAGATTAAATGTTTCCATTACAAATCCATCAGTTCCAGTAAGTTTTCAAGGATGTGGTGCACACCTGAGCAGTGATTATGTCATGAATAAGGTGTATCTGCACAGGTGTAATGTTTTATGTTGGGTACCTTTTTCAACCAGTCTGTATCTCTCGTGTATTTCTGTAATCAGGTGGCTGTGTGAGTGGGTTTTTAACTCCTTCACACCTACTGACAGTCAGTCAATGAGATGGCACATCCCTGCCTCCTGACAAGCTGGACAGCTATCAGCTGGATATTAGGGTGACAGTACATTTAAGTATAACAAAAATCTTTTAAAGTGGAGAAGTAAAGCAGCTTTTTTCCTAATGTGCTCATTTAAAATCATTTCTCTGCATTTAAACCTGATTAGTCAGTGTAATGAGTACTGTATCATATGTGAGTTACATTGAAACAGTTCTGCTGTGTGTGTGGTCTGCGGTCACTCTAGGATGAATTATAAGGCAGCAATCAACAAAAGGCATGAAACAGAATGTACTGTACGTGTGAATGAGTTATGGATTAAAACAGTAAATACAAATGTACTTAAACGAAGGTCGACTTCTCCATATGAAAATAGCAATAAAAGTCCTTTTCTCTTATGATTATCAGTCTGCCAGATACATTGATGGAGTCATATCGCTTGAGAGCCTGCTGTAAATGTTGGTCATGCTGCACACTGCATAAAACCATACCGCAGGAGCAGATTTCACATGGGGAATGCTGTATATGGTATTATGCTACAGCTGTCATCGTTCAGCAAGAACAAACACTTAATGCTAGCAATTCTAGAAAAATAATCCCACATGGTAGATCATTTATTTATTTATTTATTTACATTTGTTGACCGGGAGTGTCCGACTAGATGTAGGTCCATTTTCAGTGGAGGCCAGGGGAGAAAATCTCCACAGTTAAAATATAGACTGTAGTTACATTGGATTTACATAGCAACACATAATTTGATCAACATAGCAATTAAAAATTACAAACATAGTTACAGATGAAGAACATAGTACGTCAGTAGACAACTAGAATCTTTATCATCTTTGAAGTACATAACAGACATTAACAATTATTACAGTTAATTAATCTTGGCTACAGCTGCATGCAGCAGAGAGACCACTAAAAGCAAAGGTTAAGCATCAGACTCGAGGACATTCATGGTACATGTTTTGAAATGGCCAGTCTGTGTATCATAACTTGGGAAGTGGAGAGGGTGTGAACTGTCCACCCTGTAAGACATGTCAGGATACGTACAGTACAGTACACTGTGATTCATTGAAATAGGATTTGTAAGCCAATGTTGCAGTCTTTTAACAATTCCTCAGTTTTGCAGATGTGCTGCAAAGCAATGATTCTAATCTAAGGAAGAGTATTGTGTGACCTTAAGTACCAAGACACAAGCTAAATTCTCATTGATAATGCATACCACTTAGAAACTCATCAGTGATCTTAAAAGTTAAAGTGTACGAATGCTGAAAATCATTCAGATGACACTTTTTTTCTGAGGATTCCAGGGGTTAAGCTCTTACTGTGTCCCAGGATGGCCTAAGTTTGATTCATGACCAAGTAACTAAAGAAGCCAGCCAAAGAGGGAATGGAGTGAAAAAGTAATACAAGCTTCACCATCTTGGGAGGGCACAGTTGTACCAGTCACACTGCAGGAACACCATGTGAAATAACATTTGAGATGTATGCATGAACATAGCCAAGAAATGCATTAGATTCCAGCCACGCATAGGGGGTACGTGGAAGACTGTACACAAAGTAGATTCACAATGGTGGAATTGTGCCAAGCCTACTGGCTATCACTTCAAACCCATTAGGAGTAAGTCAGACTCTTGTAACACCTGCTGTATATTGGCCATGATTAATAGCTCTTATCTCTGTTTGGCCCACACACCTTGGTGATGGGAAACAGTGAGCAAACAATAGGCCTGTATGGAATATCAGCATGACACTGATACAGGTATTTAGCAAAAACACATCAATGGCTATAGATGACTGCTTTGAGCTCAAAATCAGAAGTACTGTTCTCTTTCACTTCTTGTACATCTCACAACTATTATGGAAACACGTTCTGCTAAGAATCTCAAGGAATATCTATATGAATATGATATTCCTTCCAGAAGTCAGTGAGGATTTGAGGTTGCTTTTAGTATCACGTTACCTGCCTGATCTGCCATTGATTCTGTCATACATAACAAGAATATGGTTTGTTAACCTGGGATATGGTTTGACATAAATCAAGATTTGGATTCAGTATGTTATTAGTTCTTACTTTACTAAATATGTTTTCTTGTTTTCTGTCAGTGAATTCTCTTGAATGTTTAAAATTACATGGAAGGCAAATGACTTACACAAATACATTTAGATTCAAGTCTGGTGCACCATTCTGAAGATACTTCCAGTGCAGTAACAACTCTTTCTTCTGGCTTTGACTGCCCTTTTTGTAATACAGTGCTGGATATTTCAGAAAAAAAAATATTGATTGATGTATTTATTTGGGGGATTGGTTATTAAATGATTTAGTGTACTGGTTGTAAGGCTCATTTAAGCTTTAATTTTGTCTCACTAATGAGGAATACAGGAAATACATGGAAATAAAATGAAAGGAATTACACAGAATACAATACATATATTGATGCTGTAATGTATACATTAACATTCATAGATATTTATAGCAAAATGTAGCATTCCTGTATGTGTATATGTATATATATATATATATATATATATATATATATATTTTTTTTTTGTTAAACATCTTTATTGAATTATCACTTGTGATCTAGACAAACTTATTTATATAAGCGTAATCAAACCATATTAACAAGTTCATATTTAGAAACATTATGCATCATATGGTTCGATTCTCAGCTAGAGCGTCTTCTGCGTGGAGACATGCGTGAATGGGCATATCTTCGTTGAAGGTTGTGCGTCAGGGCTGGCAACTCGGCACTTATAAATCTACTGCCAATAATTAGTGGACAGGAGTTCCGCTGTGGCGACCCCTAACCAGGAAAAGCCGAAAGACACAACATTGTTCTATATCATATAGTCTAAGCAATATTGCATATTCAGTTCCAGACTTCTTTTTTATTTAAACAAGAAATATCTTTATTAAATTATCACATATGACATAGGCAATAATACATTTATATAAATTAAAACAAGCCATATTGACATAATCCCAGCTGCAAGCATTCTACATCACAAGTCATATTAACACAATCCTAGCTGCAAACATTACACATCACTTATAATCTACCCAATCATTGTCAAACATTGCATAGCTCTTTCAAGTCCTGCCTTCTTCTAAGCCTCAGTCCTCCTCTGTATGTATTGTTCCCACAATTCCCATTTTCTCCTACCCTTTTTTAAGATCCCAATTCTAGTTGTTTTATCTCTTTCACTATATTCATTACTTCTAGTACAGTTGGTTTAAACTTTGATTTCCATTTTCTAGTTATCGCTTCTTTTTTGGCAGCCACCATAATTAGACTCATCAAGGCCATACTACGACTAGGCAATTCCGATTATGTCATAGCTCAGAAAAATAATTTCCCTAGTTACACCAATTTGCTCACCCAGTATGTCCAACAGAGTAGTCTGCAGGAAATCTTTAAAGTCTGCCAACTCATTACACTCCCAAAAAATATGTTCCTGATTACCTTTCTTTCCCATCACACCTCCAAAATTTGTTATCTACTTGAGGAAAAATGCTCTGGAGTCTACTTGGGTATAAAAATATCTATGCAAACATCTCCAAGCAAAAATCCTAAATTGTCTAGATTTTGTTGCATATTTGGAAGACATACATATATCCCCCCATTATTTCTTTGTGAATTGCTTATTCAGTCTCTCTTCCCAATCTTTTCTAACCTCCTCTGATTGATTCTTGTTCATAGGTAGGTACTAGGCTATTTGCCTGAAGGCATTTATAAGCCTAGCCAGAATGTGTTGGCTTTCGCCACCCTCTTAGATTAGTTCCCTGTGCCTCTGTCCAGCAGAGCCACTGAAATGATCCCCGGGGTAAACTTTCTGTTTCCCATCCACTTGTCAAGGTTTCTCCTGAAGAGTGTTAGTGAGGAACTCTGCCTAATGTAGATTGGAATCTTGTTCCAAAGCATGGGAAGTCTCTGGGACAAGAATCTATCCCTCCAGCACATCCTATTTATTGTTGTGGTGAGGTTTAGATCCCTAGAGCGTGTGGCTCGAGGGGATATAGTTTTTTTTAGGTGGAGCATGTCCATCAATTCTGGGTTGGACATGGCCTTGTATGTCAGGCAGAGATCACCTCTGAGTAGGCGATATGTAACTGAGTACAGCTGGAGTTTCTTCAGTCGAGCTGCATAGGACATCTGTTTGAGGCCAGTGATCCTCTTTCTGAGGTACTTCTGTGGTCTTTCCAGCTGTTGCAGGTGTCTTGTAAGGTACATCCCAAATGGGGCGTTGTACTCTATGATGGGTCTGATGAGTGATGAGTAGAGGGGCACAATGACGTCTTTTGATCTGGATTCAAACCCTTTTGTGATTAGGTGGGCCACATGGAAGGATTTTCTAACCACTTTGGCAATGTAATTATCAAAGGAGAGATTACTATCTACTTGGGTCCCCAGATCCCTTATTACATCTTCCGTATTTGGGGGACTACCAACTATGTGGTAGTTTGTGGGTACTTTCTTTTTTCCAAAGGGGATGACTATGCACTTTTTGGCATTTAGCTTGAGGCCATGATTTTGACACCAGGTATCCGTCTCAGTTAGACCCTTTCGGAGGATGTCTGTGTCAGCCAGAGAGTCAATTATAGCCCCTAGTTTGCAGTCGTCTGTGAACTTGGTCAGCCATAGTCCTCCTGTGCATGCCTGTACCTCTGAGAAGTATATGCTGAACAGGAGAGGTCCTAGGACTGAGCCCTGGGGAATGCCACTTGTAACCAGTTTAGAGTCGGACATAGCTCCAACAACTCTCACCATGTGGGTTCTGTCCGTGAGCCAGTTGGCAACCCATCTTGTGATGTAGGGGTTTATGTTCAGGCTGGTGAGCTTGTCTATAATACCAGAATGGGGAATGGTGTCGAAGGCCTTTGCGAGGTCTAGGTAGGCTGTGTGTACCACCTTTCCCTCATCTATAGCCTTGGTAACTGTCTCAAAGAAGTCCACCAGGTTTAGGAGGCATGATCTGCCCTTAACAAAGCCAAACCGGGTAGGGTCCAATGTTTGGAGGTTCCCAATGTCTCTGTTAATGAGTTCCATGATGATGCGTTCCATTGCCTTGCAGACCAAGCTAGTCAGGCTTATAGGTGATAGCTCCCGGAGTCTGTTGTGGCTCCACCTTTGTGGAGCGGAATAACCATTGCTGTGTGCCACTCTATGGGTACGTAGCCCGTGGAGAGGCTGAGTTTGAACAGTGTGTTTAGGTGAGGGGTTAGTTCGCCTTTGAGCTCATGTAGGATGCAGCCTGGGACATTGATGCTGTGTTTTTGGCTTTGGAGAGGGCTGTTTTAACCTGAGTGTCTGTGATTTCAGGGGCTCTACATTCTTCTGGTATGGTTATGGGCCCTTTTGTGGGTGAGAGGGGGGTGAAGTTTGCACTGAACCTGTCTGCCAGTATGTTGGCGATATCGGTTGGTTCCATGTATTTTGTGCCATTCTGCACTAACTGTGAGCAGATCTGAGCATTACAAAAATAAAAAAAGCCAGCAACAAGTGAACTGTGAGAAATATTAGATATTTAATAGTAAGACTTCATCAAACAGACCGGTTTCAGCCTGGAATTAACCTGGCCTTCTTCAGTGTTATAAAAAACAGAAATTAATACAGGAAGTCTTAAATAATGAAAGACAAATGAACAAATAAACATGATTGGCTGACAAAAAGCATCACTAATGTTCATCATAAATATTCATTAAGCCCTGGATTAAAGAGAGCACCCAGTTTTGTGATCCATTTCTTTTCCTTTGTATTAAGTTTATTATGCCAACCAGATTTGTGAGTTCAATCCCCAGATCTGAGCATTGCCACTTAGATTCTTGACATAACTAAAGAATGCCTTGTGGTTATCTTTGGAGTCCTTGGCAATTTTTCTTTGGAAGCTTGCCTTGGATGATTTTATGAGGGAGCATAGTCTCTTGCTTATACTTATTAGGAATGCCTTCCCTTCTTGGGATTTTACTCTTTTCTGTACTAGTTTCCTCCTCCTATTGTATAGTTTGTTTATGGCAGGGGTCCACCAGACTGGTTTCCTTTTCTTGGAGGAGTGAGTCTTGATTTTGCTTGGGATAGCATGATCCATGCATTCTTGTAGGTGCCCATAGAATGCAATAGTAAAGGATTTTGCAGCATGGGCAGCCTTATCCTTTAGCATGGGGGCTTTGAAGCTTTCCACCTCGGTCTTAAGTAACGTGAAGTTTGCTTTGGAAAAGTTTTTCACGGTGGCTTCCTTGTCCGGGGGTGGGGGTGGAATGTGGATATCCAAAGTGATTTGTTTATGATCAGATCTAACCTCCGAGGGGTTGATTTCCGGTGTGGAACACCGGTCGCCCATGTTGGTGATGACCAGGTCCAATATGTTGTCACCTCTGGTGGGAGTGTTGACCAGTTGATCCAGGGCATTTGAGTTTATAAATTCTAGGAAATGTTGGGCAAGGGAGTTAGTACTTGAATAGTTCTCCCAGCTAATGTTTGGGTAATTGAAATCACCCAATATTATGGTGTTTGGTAGGACCTTTATGTTTCCCAGTGTTTCCAGAAACACAGAATGGGGGTCCTGGGGCATGGTGAGTGATCTGTAGCAAGCTACAATTTGAATTGCAGTTTTGGCTGTTGTTAGTTGCACGGGGATGATCTCTGAAGCATCGTGCTGTGCCACTAACCTGGAGGTATGGGTATCCTTGATGAATGTGGATATGCCCCCACCTTTTGTATTTTAGTCCAGGTTCTGTGGCCGAAAAGTATGGTATGAGTTGTAGCCTGGTAGTGCTGGGGTGCTCTCTGGATCCTTAAACCAGGTTTCTGTTACTGCACATATATTGATTTTCTCCATACTGAGGAGTGCCTTGAGTGTGTGCATTTTGAGGTTTAGACTTTTGGCATTGAGTAGCATTACCCTCAGTTTTTTGTTACTTGTGTTATTTACGGTGGTGGGTTTGTCTTTTGAGCCTTGCCTAAAAAAAGGCACTATGGGGGTGGCAAGAGCCTTGGCCAGTATTCAAAAGCCTAAGGGTGACAGGTGCAAGCCGTCTCTAGTGAAGCAGCGTGGCTTGTTGAGCGTGTCATCCCAGGTGAACAGACACTGGATCCCCTTTGAATGACACCAGAAACTTAGCCAGTTTTGGAAATTGCTAATTTTTTCTTTATACCGTGGTATCATTCTTGATGAGGGCAGGATGCTACTCATGGTCAGGGTCATACCGGCCTGGGTTACATGATCAGAGAGCTCTTCCATGTCTCTTTTCATGTAGTCCTGGGAGGTACGGCTCAGGTCATTCACACCAACATGGACAATGACAGAGTCATATTTGTACTTGTTTTGGAGTGACCTGAATGCTTGCGTTATGTGGCGGATCCTGGCACCTGACAGGCAGCTAACAGTAACCTTCTCCTTATTCAGCCTAGTGAGTGGGACATCAGTGTACCTGACTATAGAGTCACCTATTACTAGTATCTTAGGTATGTTATTTTGCCTTAATTGCTGTGATTGCGTGACACACTGGTTTTGTGAAGTATGTGTTTCATGTTTTGTGTTTGGGGGTGGAGATTGCTTGGATGTCTGCTTTGGAGGTCTCTGTTGCTTTTGAAGATTTTTATTTAGAGCCTCAGAGTATGTTTTCGTGTGTTTTTTGCCGGTGCTGGTTTAATGAGTCTATGTGAGACTGGTGGTGTGATGCAAGTATTTCCCTTCTCTTCTTGACTGTCTGATCCAGTCTTGGGTTGAGGGAGCTTAGCCTCCAGTTTGGTTGTATAATTGCATCTCTTGCATGTATTAGTGTTTGGCGGTAGGAGGATAGGGTTGTCTGTGTACATGAGGCAGTTGTAACATTGCCTGAACATGCCCAGATTCACCAGTTGGACTGGAGAGTATACCTGAAACTGCCCTTTGGACATGCCTGGATAGGTAGAGTGAACTGTTTTACTGAATGACTGGTAAGGTCGAATAGAGAGCCTTGTCCCTCTGTTCAGTGTAGGGGGGTTTAGTGCTAGGGTTTATAAGTGCTTGCTATGAGTTTTGAGCAACTGCTGGGCTGAAAAATGAATGGCTTGAGTGCTTAAGTTGAAAGTTTGTCTAGTTCCAAGGGAAAAATTGAAGAGGAGTCTTTGTGGAGCCGGGAATAGTTATACCCTAGCTAACCGGCACTGCCCGGCACACAAAACTGGGCAAATGCAGTTTTTATAGCAGGGAAATGAAAGAGATAGAAATTAGCCCAAAATGGCTGATAAACTACTAATTTCTGAGCTGAAACCACCCCTTCAGGGACAGATAGGCTAATAAAAGCTCCCCTCTCTCACAGGTGAACATAGAAACTTACTTTTATCCAAGTAAGGTATGGGCAAACATGGAGATTTGTAACACAGCCCTGAATTCAGCATTGACCTGAAACTGTACTATACTTGCTTAAAAAGGTGGGGAACAAGTATATATTTTTTTCAGAAAATAAAGCAGATTCAATAAAAAAAACACTTTAAATGCACAGAAAAGGATACTTATTTTTATATATCTCAGATCAGAGTTGTAGTCAATGCCCCTAGTAATAAAGCAGGAAGAAACACAAATACAGTAAAAACAGATGAATAAAGTGCATTTTTTTATATATATAAAACAATAGAAAACAAACAAACTGATTTAAACAAGTTACCATTTAACCAGAAAAAAGCTCAAAACTGAGCCCTGTTCCAGCAGTCTTCAATCAGACAAGTTCTAACTGCACAGCCCTGCCACTAGGGTGCAAGGGAACCTTCTCCAAAAAAAGATGGCCTGGATCAGTGCTCAAGTTATACAAACAAAAGCTAGATTCAGCAGGCCTGAATCTGGTCTATGCTACATCAACAAGGCGCACCAATTTCATAAAGGAAAGAAACAGTTCAAATAAACAGGCACAATAAGCCTATGACCAGAAATTCCCAGCTCAGAAGGGCAGAATCCAGCCTCTCCTCCCACAAGAGTGCAGACCACAAACCTTCTTAATGTAGAATAACTGGCCTAAAGCCCAAGTGCTTAAACTAGAACTAATACACTTTTAGAATAGCAGACACTGAGCCTTCAATTAGCAGTTCTCAGTTTAGAATGATGTAAGCTACCTGTCCTGCCACAACAGTGCAGACCACAAACCTTCTTAATGTAAAACAACCAGTATGAAGCCCAAGTGCTTAAATCAAAAGACTTAGAATAACAGTTACAGTTTAATCAGGCTACTACCAAGCAGTAATAAATCCAGCAGAATAAATAAAATTGAGTACTTTCAAGAAGAGGCAAAAGCAAAATAATGTAGGAGGAAACACAAATACACTAAAAGCAGATGAATAAAGTGCAATTTTTTTTGTTAGTAAAATGCAAGGAGAGAGGAAGGAAGAACCTAAGTGGGATGGCCTTCTCAAATCTTCTCTCTGTATTAAGTAGAGTGAACAATAGACTCAGGATATGATCTCACTGTACTCGGTTAAGTGAGCAAATGAGAAGCACCCAGGAGGAGTGTTCAAAAATAAACTTACAGGAGGGGCGGGCAATTCCAGATCCACCAGCAATAACACCAAGACAAGAAAGAGAGTAGGTGGGGAACTAACTGCAGAGAGAGACACACAGCACACTATTTGGTGAAAAAATTAGGTAACAGAAAAAATGAAATACAATACTTTTAAAACTGCAAGTTTGTACTTAACAGAAGACTAAAATACAATACTGCAAGTCTGCATTTAACTTCAGCTTCTAATGCAGGTGATTGTAGCCAACCAAGTCTCTCAGAAGTTGAGCATAAAATGAATTCTCAAACTTTGTGCCTAGCACTTAAAGTACAGAGGAAGCCCTCTAGGCTAACAGTTAAATATCAGATAACAAAGAAGTGAGAAGACCAGCAGCACCTCTTATAGCAGAGAGACACACAGCACACTATTCAGCGAAAACAATTAGGTAACAGAAAAAATGAAATACAGAACTTTTAGTTATTATGCAATATTTTATATGCTGTACTAATTATTCCTTTTTAAACACCAGCTTCTGTTCTAGATTCTATTAAAAACTCTGCCAGTGCTGGCCTTTCATTTCGGACCCTCCTATTTCTCTTTGCCTATACTCTGATATCAATCCTTGATAGGGAAGGCAATCTCTAACTTGCAGTCCAAATACATTTTTGGCGTCTCCCAATTTTGTTACCTTTCCCTCTCTAGTTATTTGCTTCCAATACCTTGGTTGCTTTACCAGTTTTCTCCAATAAATTCCAGCCCCCTCTTCCCTGCTGTCTGTATCCCTAATTGCAGTCATCTCCTTTCTCCATTCCTGTCTTGGCTTAGTTCTTAGAATACTTTCTGCTACTTTGTGGATATAATATTCAGTATGATTGTTATTCTCCTTCAAAATCTGCATCTAAAATCCGATTCCCTTCTTATTTGTTGAATTTCCTCCCTGCTTCTTTATCATCCCTTTCCATTCTGAATTATAGCTTTCTGATTGTGTTATGCATATGAGCCTTAACTGTGTAGTTCTAAAATATCAAAAGCCAAAAAACGTCCAGCACTCCATGTCAGCAATAAAATACACTTTTTTCATATTGAATTAAAAAGCATACAGGGGCATTTAATAGGCAAGACAAATCGGTTTTGGCCAAAAGTAATATATAAGTAAACTGCACCACATTGAAACAAGCATGATGGATTTAGTGAACCTGTTGATCAGTTTAGTATCTGATAAAAAATAACATCAGGATTTTTGAGGATCGTGGATTTAATTTATTTTCTGCCAAGTTGCCAACAAGCAAGGTACTGTTTCTTCACAAACTTTTACATATACAGAAGCCTTTAATAAGTTGAAAGGAACCATGAAAAAATATGTTCTAGTGTTTGGCATTTGAAACTATTGAAGGCATATGAATTTAAAGGTTATTGCCCTCGGGAATTGTGTGTATGTTTACAGCTAGTGGTATATGATATCGATGCGACTTTAACAAAGAACTGGTTTAAAGTTCAGCAAGTGGCTTCTCTGATGTTTGTAAAAACTTTATTAGCTTTCTATGAGAGACATATCTCTAAAATCATGTTAGAAGTTACTAATATTTGTGAGACTGTAAAAACTTTTCAGGTACATGGGAATTAAAAATAACAAATTGCTTTGTTGGCTTCAGGGCTTGTGACTCTTGAACAGGAACTACAAACACACCAGCTTAAAACATTTAAGAGAGATGCAAAGGATTATATTAATGGCAAGCCATTCACTTGGCACAAATTGGTTAAATTTCAACAGGACAAAATGGAATATGGTCGTGATCAAGGATGTATAAAAGATAAAAGGAAGAGGCCTAAGCTGATTTTAAAACAGGTGGCTACTTCATTAGAGACTTCAGCAGAGGAATTATCTTCTGCCAGAAATACAGATGTGGAATTAATTAAGGACTATCCTGTTTCCAAAAATAATTCTTCTAACCCTTTACATTTAGATAAAGGGCCAGATGTAAATATTCTAAAAGAAACAACTACTTTAGAAGCATTAATACAGCTGATAACCTGAGATAGACACAGCTTTAGATGTGCATATCATCTCTTCTGCCACTTTGTCCTTGGCAGAATTGGAGATGCTGAAAAATGGATTAAGTTTTATACCCACTTATTCTGTGGCTGAAGACATCTTTGTTGAAGATGTTATTTCTTTTTGTAGGAGGTTGAAATTATTTCTGTATTTTGATAACAAAAATGTAACAAATGAAACACAATTTAAATTTAAAAGTTAAAGTTCTTTTGCTTCTCCCATGAACAAATATGTTGAGGTTTTTCAGCAGAATGTACTTAATGATTTGCATTTTCATTTTTCATACAATATCGGATCTATGAAAAATCTTTCTCATGCACAATACAATGCTTTGCATTCTTTGCAAGATAACCACAATGTTGTGATTAATAGTGCTGATAAAGGTGGGGCAGTTGTGGTATGTGATCGGTCCCCCTTTTTGCAAGAAGCTTATAATCAGCTATTGGCTGTTCAATTGGTTTTGGGCTCCACTTTACAGTTTAAGAAAGATATTGATAACTTTTTATCATTAGCTTTAGAAGAAGGCATTTTTTTAAAAAAAATACAGTATATCATCTTACAGTTTCACCCCAATATTTTTATATGTTGCCCAAGGTACATAATAATTCAACATGTCCCCAGGGAGGCCTATAGTTTCAGGCCGGGGTTCTTTGACTGAGCCACTTTCACCATTTTTGATGAAGTATTTAAAACCATTGTTGGTAGGGGTTAGATCCTGGATTCAAGATACTACTATATTCTTGAACATATTGCAGGAAGCACAATTGGAAACTCAGTGGTATATGTGTACAATGGATGTCAAAGCATTATACACAAATATTCCACATTGGGGTGGTCTATTGGCAATAGACTTTTGGTTGGAAAAGATTCCTCTAATATAGCCCTGGGTTTAGCACTTTTCTAATTTGTTTAGCAGAACATGTGTTAACTGAGTTTTACTTCAATGTGATTGCTTTTTGCAATTAAAAGGCACAGCTATGGGAGCATCATTTGCACCTATTTATGCAGATCTGTTTATGGGGTATTTAGAAGAACAATTGATTTATGATGTCAGTCATACATTTATTTAGAAGAAAAAGACATATGGTGCGGTATTCTTGATGTCTGTTGGATGATATGAAAATCTGATATTAACTATCTGCAAGAATTTGTACAATATTTGAATGATAACAAATGGGGGTTACAATTCAGTTTAAATTATAATTTGAGTCAGATCTCTTTTTTGGATGTTACAGTTGCTAAACAAGTTTATGACACGTTGTCTACCTCTTTGCTCCATAAGGAGTTTCATTATAACTCCCTTTTAGGTGCTACTAGTTGTTATTCACTCTATATAATTATGAACATCCCTAAGTCCCAATTTTTAAGGGTTAAGAGGATGTGTTCCTCAGCTGAGGAGTTAGATAAACATAATGTAGAAATAACAGCAAGATTTCAGGCTAGAGGTTATAAAGTGGATGATATCCATCATGGACATAATTTTGCTTGCTCCATGGATAGATCCTCATTATTACATTATTGTGGAATGATAAAGAAGCAGGGTGCTGCAATATATAATTACTAGCTTTGGACGTAACTCTACAACTTTTTGTAATTTAATTGATAAACATTGGGATACTTTTGTAATACGTTAGCAAAGTTATTACCTATACATTGTGCATTTTCTTAGATGGGGGAAAACTATTGGTAATTATTTGACCATTTCAAAAAGTTTTTTGTTCTGATTCAGTTCTGCAACATTCCATTGAAGGTACACAACGGATGGGCAATTTTCCTTGTGGATATTGCTCAGCTTGTAAGTTTGTTATGAAAATAAAACAATTTTCATTTATTAATACATCTCGTGTTTTTGACATTCATTCTATGAATACCTATGTATCTGAATGGGTTATATATTTGGTTGAATGTAGTTGCTCTACTTTTCATATTGGACAAAGTTCCAGACAATTTAAAATTTGCATCTTTGAACACTTTATTGATATTAGAGTTGTTGTACATCTACTGCTTTATATAAGCATACTCTTTAGCATCCTGCTGCTTCATTCAGATTTACTGCTGTTGATCTTATTTGTTTCAAATGGATGAATAAGTTGGGGTGGCAAGAAGTACTAAATAAGAAAGAACAGAGCTGGATTGTCAGATTACCTGCTTTTTTTTCTCCTGAAAAATTATGTGGTATATAGTTCTAAAATATCCCTTCAAATCAGGTAATCCTAAATCACCTTGTTCTACTGGCAGTATCAGCTTATCCCACTTGACCTTTGCCATCTTCCCCTCCCAGTTAAAATCCTTCAAATATTTATTAATTACTGTCCATGACATCTCCTCTGGTTAATAAAGCTAAAGGGACTAAAAACACATTCACTACTTGTATTACTACTACTTGGACAATGCAGTGGTGCAGTAGTAGCATTGTCGCCTCACAACAAGAGGTTCTCCGGTTTCATTCTCGGCTGGAGTTCCTTCTGTGTGGCTTCTGAATGCCTTCCCTGCATTCGTGTGGGTTTCCTCCAGGGGCTCTGGTTTCCTCCCATGTTTCAAAGACATGCATCTGGAATGTTTCTCCCCAGGCCTCCGCTGAAAATTGGCTTTGTTCCAAGTCAGGCTTTCCCAGTAAACAAATGTTAAATAAAAAAAATATAAAAAGTATCTTGCTATCCATATACATAAACAAGACCTTTCAGTTTCTCAGTTTTGGTATTATCTTTTGTATAGTCTCTTTCAACATATCCTTAGCTGCAGAAAGGGAATCCTTCTTAACCATACTCCTAAATACTTCATTTTATCATGTCCCCATAAATATGAGTATTGCTGAAACAATTCATATATGGGTACAGAGTTTACAGCTATAGCGTTTTTGTTTTGTCTGCATTAATTTTATATCCTGAAAAAATGGAAAGTCTTGTAGAATTTTCCACAACACTGAGATATCCTATTCTGGTTTTATCAGATACAAAAAAAATATCATCTGCAAATAAAATTGACTTTTTTTGATTACCATACCAATTCTATCCTTGAATTTTTGAGTCCCTTATTTTCTTTGCCAATGGCTACAAATATAATGAAAGTAACAAAGATGAAAGAGGACACCCCTGCCTAGTTCCTCTGTTCAGACATAACTTAACTGAGAGGAACCCTCCCACTTTTGCCTCTGATCCCTCATACATCCTCTTAATTAACCTTATTATTGTATCAGGAAATGCAAATGCTAACATTTCCCTACTCATAAAGTCCCAGCTTACAGCGTTGAATGCTTTCTTAGCATCAAGACCCACCAACAACAGTAATATTTTCTTGCATTCTGTTTCCCTCCGTATCATCATTGTTCTATTAATGTTGTCAGATGTTTGCATCCCCTACACAAAACCACATTGATCCATATCTATTGATTTTGCCAACACCTTTGCCTTTCTTTTAGCTATTATAGACATAAACACTTTATAATCATAGTTTAAAATAGAAATGTGCCTATATGTAGCTGGGTCTGATGGGTCTTTATCATTTCTAGGTATTTAAGCCACCCCAGCTTTCTTTCAGGATGTGGGTACTTTCCCTCCTTTTAAACTACTGTTAAACAAAAACTTCAAGATTTTTATCACTTTCTTCCCCCCTAAATTCCAAACTTCCATCAGAATACTATGTGGTCCTGGAGACTTATCTCCAGATTGTTTATACATCACCATTTTATCTTATCTCTTCCTATAATTGTTGAACCTCATCTGCCTCTAACTTTGGCATACTTGTGTCTTCCATAAGTATTTCCATTGTACTTTTTCTTAGTTTCCACATTTTTGCATTTTACAAATTTTCAGAAAATTTATGAAATATCTCTAATACCTCTGCAGGAGCTCTGATTAATTTTCTTGTTTTACGCTCTATACGTTTGACAACAACCCTTTTTTTCTGTTGCATAAGTTATTTTTCCATGAGTTTTTGTGCTCTTGAGCTATTATCTAAAAACAGTCACTTAACAGCAATCTTTATAAACTCATGCGTATTAAGCAGATACTCCCTAATTTTCTCTTTAGCAGTCTGTAGCTGTATTTGTTCTTCTTCTGTGAGATTCCCCTTATTCTGCAATACTTTAAGCTTTGCCAGCCCCTTCAAATAATTTTTGTTACTTCTTAGCCATATCTCTATTTCTTTTATTTCTACCATATTTTTAAACTCCACTTTAATTTTATCCCACTAGCTGTCGCCTCATAGCAAGACGTTGTCCCATTCGATTCTCAGCTAGAGCGTCTTCTGTGTGGAGGCATACGTGAATGGGGCATGCCTTCGTTGAAGGTTGTGCATCAGGGCTGGTAACCCGGTACATAAAAATCCACTACCAATCATTAGCGGACTGGAGTTCCGCTGTGGCGACCCCTAACCGGGAAAAGCCGAAAGACACAAACAAACAAACAAGCTATGACTTCATAAGAAATGTCTATCTTCCCTAATAGTTCTCAAATAATTTCTACTGCTCATTCCTTAAATTCCTCTCTAATTAACAGATAGGTGGGGAAGCCCCAGTGTCTCATTTTCATTTCATTAACCTACATTTTTATCTTAGTTGTTACTGATGAATTGTCTGGTTACTAGATGTGTATCAAAGCTTTCGATTAAATGCACACTTCCTGTGAAATATAATTTCTGTCTACTTTAGCCCAGTTATTGTACTAGAGAAATAATATATAAATTCTCACAGAGTTCCTACTATTGAATTCAAGTCTTCCATACCAAATATTTTCATAAATTTCTTCAGAAATCTACCTTCTTTTGTTATATTTTGCTAGGTCTCCCAGATACATCCTCACTGTTGCAAATGAAATTACTATCCCTACCTATAAGTAATATTCCCTGCTAAAAGTTGATTATTTCTTCCAAAATGGTCTTAGGTTCCATAATAGCAGTTTCAGGTGGAATATAAATAAATGCCAGCATAATCCTCCCTTGCCTGTAGCCTGATACTACCACAAATCTACCATTACTATCTTTCTTCCTCTTTTCTATTGCTACCTAACAATTAATATAAGGACTCTCCTTTTCCTTTCTTCCTAATATTTTGAACATCAGTCCTGAAATATTTTCTTTATCAAATTCACATGCTCACTTCTTTCCAAACGTGTCTCTTATAGCATTCCTGTTTACACTCTGCTTTTCTTAATATAATTCAATACTCTCACCTTTTTGTCTATACCCGTGAGGCTATTCAAATTCCAAAATATGTTTAGTGTAGCCATTATAATAAGGAGTTATTATTCCCTATTATTATACATGACAGCATTTTTAAATGTTTATTTCCAGAGTTTGTTAAATGTACTTACTAATATTTGTCAGTTGTTTTTTTGTCACCTCCACTTGAACCTATGTCACATTTTACAAGCCGTTTTGTTTTAATGAAACTGCACAAACAAAAATGCAAACACCCCTAGACTATTCTAACTTAAAACAAATGCACAAATGTATGTACATCTTCAAATAATGACTACTTACACTAATTGCTGTCTGTTCTTTCCTTGCCTTCCCTCCCATACATGAAAAACAGCTGATATGATTTCAGAAAACATTAACCATTAGCCTAAAAAACTGTTCTGGCTTTTATTGCTTCCTCCTATAGTCTCCATGGAAACATGACTACCAAATGTACATAAAGCTTTGCAAACCTCTCAACTTACACTCAACATTTATTTACCAAAGGAAAACTTTTCATTACATTTAGTGTCCTCTTATTTACTTGCTTACCCCAAAACATTATTATATTAAACCAAAGGCCTTAATCCATTCACCTATGCAAAAGTAAGAGACAGCATATCAACTCTACATCTATTATAATCTGAGCACTTTTATACCCCACTCCCCATCTCAATAACTCAAGATTACAGCATGTTATTTTAAAGATGCTTTTGTCCAGCATTTATTTTCTTTTTACATTGTAATGCCTACATTTCTTGAAACTATAAGAGAAACAAAAAGCACTTGTTTACTTTAATATCTTTATCACGTACAACAGTATCTGAAAATGCTTTACTTTATAACATGACATTTGTATCATGAAATGTCCAATACAAATACTGTTAAAAACAAAAATTGTTTTATTTAGTTACTTTTCATTTTCTTTTCACAGGTTCATAGGTGTGTACTGGCCCTGGGGCCTTTACAAGCCTGGCCCATAGGATTACCCTGGCAGCGACCCACCCGACCTTAGTTCCCAGTGCCTCTGTCGAGTAGAGTCACTGCAGTGATCCCCAGGGTGAATTTTCTATTTCTCATCCACTCATCAAGATTTCTCTTGAAGACAGCCAGTGAGGTGATCTACTTGACATGTATGGGAAGTCTATTGCAGAGCATGGGCAGTCTCTGGGTGAGGAACCTGTCCCTCCAGCACGTTCTGTTGATTGTGGTAATGAGGTTGAGGTCTCTGGAGCATGTGGTGTGGAGGGATTGGGATTTCATTAGATGTAGCATTTCTAACAGAGCTGGGTCAGACATGGCTTTGTAGGTCAAGCAGAGATTGCCTCTAAGTAGGCGATATGAGACAGAGAATAGTTAGAATTTTTTGAGTCTGTCCATATAGGACAAGTCTTTAAGGCATAGGATCCTCTTTGTGAGGTACTTTTGCGCGGCCTCTCCAGTTGTTGCACGTGTCTAGTGAGGTACATGCCAAATGGGGCATTGTACTCAATGACTGGCCTAATGAGGGAAGAGTAGAGGGAGACAATGGCCTCTTTCTTCCTGGATGCAAAACTCTTAGTAATGAGATGTGCTACATAGAAGGACTTTCTGACCACAGTCGCAGTGTGGTGGTCAAAAGAGAAGTTGCTGTCAACCTGTGTTCCCAGAACTCTTATAATGCCTTCTGTGGTCAGTGGGCTACCATCAATGTGGTAGTTCATGTGAACTGGGTTTTTCCCAAAGGGGATGATGACACATTTTTTGGCATTGAGCTTAAGGCCATGGTTCTGACACAAGTCATTGGTCTCCATGAGGCCTTCCTGTAGGATGTCAACATCACTTGGGGAGTTAATAATGGCTCTCAACTTGCAATCGTCTGCAAACTTTGTCAGCCAGAGTCCCTTTGTGTCGGACTGGACTTCTGAGAAGTAGATACCAAACAGAAGAGAACCCAGGACCAATCCCTGTGGGACTTCACTCATGACTGGTCGACAGTCTGACTTGGAGTCAGCTACTTTCACACTGTGGGTTTTATCTGTGAGCCAGTTTGCAACCCACCTAGTGATATAAGGGTTGATGCCTAGCTTAGTGAGTTTTTCTATGATTCCTGAGTGGGGAATGGTTTCAAAGGCCTTGGCCAGATCAAGGTAGGCTGTATGAACCACCTTGCCTTCATCCACAGCTCTGGTGACTGACTCAAAGAAGTTGACCAAGTTGAGCAGGTATGCTCTACCCTTCACAAAACCAAACTGCGTGGGATCCAGAGTTTGGAGATTCCCTATACCCTTGTTTATTAGGTCCATGATGATGCGTTCCATAGCTTTGCATATCAGACTTGTCAAGCTAATGGGGCGATAGTTCCCAGGGTCTGTAGTTGCACCACCTTTGTGGAGAGGGATGACTATATCAGTGCACCATTCGGTAGGGAGAAAGCCTGAGGTGAGGCTGTAATTGAACAGGGTGCACAGGTGAGGTGCCAGTTCACTCTGTAGTTCATGTAGAACACAGCTAATGATATTGTCTGGTCCCATAGAAGCTGTATTCTTGGCCTTGGACAGTGCTGTTTTAACCTGTGCAGCAGTAATACTGGGTGCCTGCCAATCTACTGGTATTGTGATTGGTCCTTTGGTGGAGAGAGAGGGATAAAGTTGGCACTGAATCTGTCGGCCAGTACATTGGCAATATATGTTGGCTCGGTATAGGAGGTATCATTGTGCAGTAGCTCAGAACAAATCTGCGTATTGCCGTGGAGGTTCTTTACATAACTCTAGAAGGCCTTTAGTTGTCTTCACTAACTGCTGCAATTCTGTTTTCATAGCTAGCTTTAGAGGATTTGATGAGGGATCTCAACTTTTTTTTTTTGAGGCTGATAAGGGAGTTTTTACAGTCTTGGGACTTCACTTTATTCCACATCAGTTTCCTCTTTCTGTTGTAGAGTTTGTTTATGGCAGGGGACTACCAGATTGGCTTAGTTTTTTGGAGGAGAGCATCTTGGTTCTATTGGATATGGTGAGATCCATGCATTTGTGTATGTGTTCGTACAGTGCATTGGTGTATGATTCGGTGGTCATGCAACTATTCTCCATTTGCATGGGTGCCATGAAGTTAGCCACCTCTGTTCTTATGAGCCCAAAGTTTGCTTTGGAGAAGTTTTTCATGGTGGTTACCTTTGCGTGGGGGGTGGGAGAGGTGTGGATTCCTATGTTGATTAGTTTGTGGTCTGATCTAACCAGGGAGGAGTTGACTATTGGTGTAGAGCAATGGTCACCCATGTTAGTAATGACCAGGTCAAAGATGTTGCCACCTCTAGTGGGGGTAAGAACGAGCTGGTCCAGGGCATTGGAATTAATGAATTCCAGGAACCGTTGGGCAAATGTATTGGTACATGAGGAGTTTTCCCAGTTAATGGAGGGGTAGTTGAAGTTGCCCAGTATGAGTGTGAGTGCGTTTAGTTGGACTCTAATATTCTCCAGGGTGCTTAGGAACATGGAGTGAGTGTCTTGGGACATGGTTGGGGACCTATAACAGGCTACAACTTGAATCGCTATCTTACCCAATGTTAGTTGCACTTCAAGTATCTCTGATGCGTTATGTTGGGCTACAAGTCTGGAAGTGTGTGCATCCTTTATGAATATGGAAACACCACCACCTTTGGAGCTTTGGTCTAAGTTCTGGGACCGGAAGGTGTGGAGTTAGTTATAGCCTGGTAGTGCAGGGGTGCTTTCTGCTTCCTTGAACCAGGTCTCTGTTACAGCACAAATGTCAATGTTCTTCATTTTAAGGAGTACTTTGAGATTTAGACTTCTAGCATTGAGCAGCATGACCCTCATATTGCATTTGTTTGTAGCTGTTACAGTGGTAATTTGATCTTTAGAACACGCTTAAAAAAGGCAATATAGGGGTGGCAAGAGCCTTGTATCCAGAAGCCCATGGGTGATAGATGCAGGCCATCTCTGGCAAAGCATCGAGGTCTGCCAATCATGTCATCCCAGGCAGACAGATACTGGATCCTCTTAGAATGACACCAGAAACTTATCCAATTGTTAAAATCAATCATTTTCTGATTGTATTGTGGCATCATTCTGGGTGATGGTAGGATGCTGCTCAGGGCTAGGGTCGTATCTGCCTGGGCTACATAATCCGAGTGCTCCTCCATGTCTATTTTCATGTAGTCCAGGGAGGTACATCTCAGGTCATTCACACCCACATGTACAATGACAGAGTCATATTTGTACCTGTTGATGAGGGACCTGAGTGCGTGCATTATATGGTGGATCCTGGCACCTGACAGGCAGCTGACTGTTACTTTCTCCGTATTCAACCTAGTGAGTGGAACTTCAGTGTGCCTCACTATCGAGTCACCTATGACTAGTGTGCTGGGCATGCTGTTTTGCCTTAGGGGCTTTGGTTGAGTGGCACACTGTTTAGGAGAGTTATGTGTCTCGTGATTAGCATTGTGTTGTGGTGGCTGAGTGCGTTTCTACCTTGGAGGTCTCTGCTGTTTGGGTAGATTTTTATTGAAAGCCTCCATGAAGGTGGGTGTGGGTTTGTGTTGTTTTGTGAAGGCAGTGCTGGTGTGTGTTCTGGAGGGCTATGTGTTCCATGTGGTATGGTGCAAGTGTTGACCTTCTCCTTCTTGATTAGCTATTCCAGTCTTGGCTGGAGAGTGCGTGGCTTCCAGTTTGGATATATAAGTGCGTCTCTTACAAGTCTGAGTGTTGGGAGGTAAGAGGAGAGGGTTGTTGGTGTACATGAGGCAGTTGCTACATTGCCTCAGGATACCCATGTTCACCAGGTTAACAGGAGAAAGCACAGGAAACTGACCTTTAGACATGCCTGGAGGGGTGGGCATTAATAATAAGTACTGGAGCTGTTTGCTTGTAGAATGTTAAGTGCTGGTAGCACTTTTGTGTGCTACAATAATTGCTACAAGAAGTCTGGTATGGTAAAGTGCTACACTAATAAGCTAGTAAAAGTGCAGGAGAGGAAAGAACTAGCAGATCTTTGGGAAAAATTGAAGAGCAGACTTTGGCACCTTTCATAAGCTTACAAACAGTCCTGGACACAACAAATCTGCAACTGGACTAGACTAGTTACAGGAAAGGCGGGAAACAAGCGCAACATGGGCTTTTAAACCAGAAAGTTGAAAGAGATGGAAAAAACTGCCCAAGTGGCCAATAAACTACAAATTTTGGGCCAGAAACCTCTCCTCTTGTGGTAGATAGGCTAGCTAGTGCTTACCACTCCCACTGATAAGCTAGAAGGCTTCCCTCAACACAGAAAGGCTTGGGGAGGGGGGCTCAGAAGCTTACAAACAGTCTTGGATACAGCAAATCTGTATCTGGACTAGACTAGTTATAGGAAAGGTGGGAAACAAGTGAAATGCGGGATTTTAAACCAGAAAGTTGAAGGAGATGGAAAAAGTTCTCAAACAGCCTATAAACTTCAATTTCTGGGCCAGAAACCACTCCTCTTGTGACCTAGTGCTTACCAATCCCACTGATAAGCTAGAAGGCTTCCTTCAACACAGAAAGGCTTGTGGGGGCCTAGAAGCTTACAAACAGTCCTGGATACAGCAAAACTGTATCTGGACTAGACTAGGTACAGGAAAGGAGGGAAACAAGGGCAAGCATGGGCTTTTAGACCAGAAAGTTGAAAGATATGGAAAAACTGCCCAAACAGCCAAACTACAATTTCTAAGCCAGAATCCACTCTTGTGGTAGATAGGCTACCTAGTGCTTATCACTCCCACTGATAAGCTAGAAGGCTTCCCTCACCAGAGAAAGGCTTGGGGGGACTCAGAAGCTTACAAACAGTCCTGGATACAGCAAATCTGTATCTGGACTAGACTACTTACAGGAAAGGCAGGAAGCAAGCTTAGAATTATTTTTTTTGTTACAGAAAAGCAGCTAAAACTGCATTAAAAATAATTCAAATGCAGTACAAGCTAGTACACTTGAGTGTGTAGCAAAACTAAAGCAATTTATTCAAACTGTATTCTCAACTGAATTCAATTATTTTTAATTCAACTCTGAACAGTTAAGTGCCAGAAAATATACTTATCAGCTGAGAAGCACACTCAGTCAGAACACAAAGTAAAGTGGAAAGGGACAAAGGAGAAACATAAGATAATTTAAGGTTAAGGGCCTAAGTGGGTTGGGAATTATTTACCCTCCATTCCCCAGTCAACACTGCTGACTCTATTCCACCAGGGCAAAACTGTAATAATTCAGATACTTTTGCCAATGTTGTTTCCAAAACGAGGGAAACAATGGGTTTGAGTTTGTCCGGTGTTTCGGCTGTTCGTGGAGTTCCGGATTCTGGTGTGCTTGCTCCTGGGACCAATCGGAGGGAGTCTGGTGGTGCTGGTGCTGCCTCAACCAATCGGAGTCGACCTGCCAGAGGTGCCTTGTCGGGGGAAGCGCAGAGTGGAAGACGAGGCCATGATTTGCAGTCATGGTTGGAGGCTCCGGTATTTTCTGTGGATGTCAATGGTTTGTTTCATTCAGATATGCAGTCGGCGAGTTTCTACAGCTTGGAAGAGCAGATTACAAGGTACGATAAGCTCTGTGTAAAATATAGGGTGCTCCAACTTGATAACTTGTTTCTTGAGCAGTCCAAGGCACTAAAACAAGTGCCTAAGGGGCTCCGGTTGTGGAAATTGCCGATGGGCATTGTGGAAGGCAGTGAAGCCTTCACTGAATTGATTACCCTTTTTGATAAAGCAGGGTTAGATATGTTAGACATTATCATCAGGAACAATGTGGCTAGATTAACAGCGCTGCGAGGTGATATTTGCAGATTACATGACAGCATCACTGCAGACTTGATTTTTTTTCAACATGAAGAAAAATTCCAAAGGGTTCTTAGGAACCTGGAAGCTTTTGTGGCCAAAAGCAAGGCATTGAAACAGAAAAAGTTAGCTAGGGATAGAATTGACTATCAAAACCATACTGCCTACCCCCAGGTAACAAATTGCAAAACAACCGGGTTGGTAATCCTTATTTTCAAGGTGAGGTGGGTCAAGGAAGATCTGTTTCTGGCCATGCTAGTACATCTGAGATGGCTAAAACTGGATTGCATGATATTGGTTTTGAAGAAGAAGTTTTTTTGGAGCAGGCAACGGGACCTCGCAGGTCCGAGAGACTGAGGAACAAAGATCGGAGGCCGACAAGGGTGGACAGATTTTTGGGGGGCAGCCCGAGGGGCTACCAATTGAGGAGGCTTTAGTGACTTTCATCAAATTGGGTATTGATGTTAATACTGAGTGTGTTGAGTCTAATCATACTGATATTTTAATGTGTGTTAACAATGGGGGGGGAGTTCAATGTAATGAATGTATGACATTGCATGATGGTGTTATTCACAACAGCAATAATTATAATTTTTCAGTTGATGGTGATGATCGTGAAGTGAATGACTCTGATGATACAAGCAATTTATATGATATAGTATCACCTTATTGTATTAGTGACAACATCTGTAATAGACAAGAATGTAAGCAAAAAGATATCACCTTAGGGCACATAAGTGATAGTACGACAGGGTTATGTGTTGAGTGTAAAATCATTAAACAGCAAGGTTTTTTATATACAATTACACTGATACGATAGTAGGGGATGTGCATTTTCAACTGTTTGCTAAAGGAACTAGCTTTGTACCTAGTTTTAGATTAGATGTTTCCCAGGTTTTGATCAACATTAAATTGTTTATAAGGAGATTAAACCTGGAGATGTATTTTCATGATAAGAAGGAGATGAATTGTAATAACTATGATTCCAAGTTAAAAAGGAAGAGTACATTTATACCACCCAGCAATAATGTTATTTCAGTTCTGGAAAACCTCATGGAGTTCGAGGTTAGAAGAATATGTGGTAGAAAGGACACTAGTTCTGATAACCTGACCCCTGCAGAGAGGAGTGTTCTTAAAGAGCTTAAATCATCGAATAGTATTAGATGTATGAGACCAGATAAAGGTGGGGGAATGGTTTTGATGAATCAAATAGATTATTCGACATCTATGATGTGTTTACTTGAAGATGCAGATACATACACAAGGGTATCGGTTAATGAAATGAACGTGGCCTACAGAAGAATTGATTTGTATTTGTTAGATGCTTTATTTCAAGGTGAGATAACAGAATCGGAATTTGATTTTCTTACAGTTAGATACCCTGTTACCCCAAATATCTTTGGTATACCTAAAGTGCATAAAGGGTTGGAGCAGTTACAATTTAGGCCAATAGTATCTGCCAGGGGTTCTAAGACTGAACCCCTTGCAGCTTTTGTGGATGAAGCTTGTAAAATCATCACCAGTGATGTAGTTCCCATCATTAAGGATTCATGGCACTGCTTGGAGAGGTTGAAGGCTATTGGCAAGTGTACTAGGTCCTTTTGTTTCTTAACAATAGATGTTGTTAATTTGTTCTCGGTCATTCCGCACAGTGAAGGTATGGAAATGTTTCGTGATAGTTTATTGCTTAGTTCTTATTTTGACAAAAGTAAAATCAACATTACTTGTGATTTGATGGAAACTGTTTTGAAAAATAATTTCATCAAATTTGAAGGTGAAGTATATCAACAGTGTTCTGGAGTTGCTATGGGTGCATGATGTGCGCCAGTTTTCGCAAATCTTGTACTATTGGCATGGGAGAGAACTTGTATTTTTCAATCCAGATTTTGGGAGAAAGTAGTGTTGTACAATAGGTATCTGGATGATTTACTCATCCTATGGGATGGTGATGAGAGTAGTGTCATTGAGTTTATTGAATACATAAATTCTTCCACCAGTTTTTTGCGATTCACTTACACATGCTGCGTGGATAAAGTGAATTGTCTGGATTTGACTATTTTCAAGTATGGGGAAGGATTGGCTAGTACATTATACAGGAAAGACAGCTATTCCAACTCCTTTTTACATTTTTCCAGTTGCCACCCCTATTATCAAAAAAGAGGGGTGGCAAAGGGGCAAATGGTACGGTTATCAAGGATAATTAGTGATGACACCCTTTTCAGACAGGAAATGTATAAGCTTGTGGGTATGTTAATGGATAGGGGGTATCCACTCAATCTTTTATTAAAGGTGAAAAGGGAAGTAGTCAGAAAAAGGAATACTGTCTTTGTGCCTATATTGAGAAGTGAAGTTAATGTGGTGGGTAACATGGATTTGAATAACATGGACAAGAGTATAGGGAACGATAAATCATGTTTGATTCTTAATTATAATGAGAAGGCCACTGTTATTGCAGCATCGGTACGTGAAGTGTGGAATCACTGTTTAGATAATGACACTAAGGATATAATTGGGAAGGCACCTAGGATTGTGTTCAGTAAAGGTGTAAATTTAAAAACAATCATGGAGAAAGTACCTAGGGTTAGGAAATCAAAAATGTCCAAGTGTGGTAGTTGTAGATTTTGTAGATTTATCAGTGAGGGTACACACTTGGTTATAAAAGGTTTTGATCGTACAATTGCCTGCCCTGGTCTGTGTAATTGTAACACAAAATATTTAGTTTATGTAGCTTCTTGCGCTACGTGTGACGCATTCTACGTAGGGATGACCACACGTAGACTGCGTGACCGAATAAGTGAGCATGTACGCAGTATAAAAAATAAAGATGTACATAATGCTTTGTTTATACATAGTTGTCAATGCAAGACTTTTAAGAAATTCTTGTTTTTTGTCATTGACAGAATATATGAGGACCAAGGGGGTGATATTACCAATAAGGTGGCCCTGTTAGAAGTTCAATGGCAGGTGAGATTAAATGCCATGAGGTTTCCTGGTATTAATGATTGTATATCAATCAAACCAGTTTTAAAACAAAAAGCAAGTTGTATTTAATCAAATGGGTGATTGTATTGTATTATGCTGTATGCATTAAATTTGTTTACAGAGTCATTCCTTTAAGGTTTTCAGGTTGAAACGTGCATTTGCATTCTTATATATTTGCATGTTTTTTAATATAAAGGTTTATGGGTATGAGATTATGTGGTATATTATTTTGTTGAATGGTTGTGATTTATTTAGTGTTTGCATGGTTGCTATTTATTTTCATTATTGTATTAGAATAGGTTCTGTATTTTTAAATGGGTTGAGGCAGTGCTTAGGCTCATTGGTGCATTCAAAATGTGATGTCATTGATTAACAAGTCTTAATTATTGTATATATATGTTAATTGTGATGTTCTAACCGACTCTGAGGATGCCTTTTTAGGTGAAAGCGCTTAGTCGGTGGATGTATTGGTGAATAAATTGTTCCTGGTTTATTATTGTTGGTCCTGGTGTTCTGGTTCCTGTTGTTGCCCTTCGTTATTTTTTGCAATTTTGCTGTGCCCTTTTGTGGGGTTGCATATTCTGTTCATTTCCTGGGTTGGCCTAATCAAATGTTCTCTCTGTGTTAGGCAGAATGCGCTAATGACAATAGACTGGGATAGAGCTGAAAATATGTGACTGGTAGGAGTATCTGAAATCAAAATATGATCTCACTGTACTCGGTTGAGTAAGCAAATGAGATGGACTCAGGAGGAGTGTTCAAACACAAATTTTAAGGAGGGGCAGGCAATTCCAAAGCTACCAAGATTAATACCACAACAACAACATGGAGGGAGGGTGGGAAACTAACTGCAGAGAGAAGACAGATCACAATATTCAGTGAAGCAAATAAAGTGAACAATAAAATGCAGTACTATCTTTAACACAATATTCAATGAAACAAATAAACAGAAAAATAAAATACAGTACTATCTTATAACACTGCAATTTTATCTCGGCTTGTAATAACGTTCATGTAGGTGCATAACAGCTTACCAAACAGCTCAGATATTCAGTTATTCAGCAGAAGTAAATTTAGAGATAAGTGACTAAGACTTATAAGCACAGAGAAACCCTGTAGGCTACGAGTTCAACACCGAATATCAGTGAAGTGAGAACAATAACCCCCACTTACTGCAGAGAGAAGAGAGATTGCAATATTCAGTGAAGCAAATAAATAAAGAGAAAAAGAAAAGGCATTTCTATCTTTAACACAATATTCAATGAAACAAATAAATAAACAGAAAAATAAAATAAAGTACTATCTTATAACACTGCAAGTTTGTACTTTTCTCAGCTTGTAATGAAGTTGATGTAGCTATATAACAGCTAACCAAACAGCTCAAATATTCAGCTATTCAGCAGAAATAAAATCAGTGATGTGACTAAGACTTATAAGCACAGAGAAACCCTGTAGTCTACGAGTTCAACACCGAATATCAGTGAAGTGAGAACAAAAATCCCCACTTACTGCAGCGAGAAGAGAGATCACAACATTCAATGAAGCAAATAAATAAAGAGAAAAATAAAATGCAGTACTATCTTTAACACAATATTCAATTAAACAAATAAATAGAGAAAAATAAAATGCAGTACTATCTTATAACACTGCAGAACAGGGTAAGGAGGAGATACAAATGTTTGTCCGACAAAAAGTGATCCATCAAACAGAAGTGGACTCTGCTTCTCATTCTTTTCATTATAAAGCTTATAGAGAGACTTTGTCAGTGAAATCTTTTCTAGTGTTCCAAAGAAAAATGCTTGAGAAACAGACAAAAAAATCCCCACATAAGAGGTGACCAAAAGAACCTTGGACTAAAAGTGGAGTCTGGTGTTTGGAACAGCAACACTGAAATTAGTCAATAAATGTGAGACTATAAAGCATCAATCACATTTATAAAATATGGCTTTATAAGAAAAAGTGGAAAAGCTGGACTTGATTTTTGTTAAACCTGAGGGGCACTGAAACACATATTTCTAACTTCACTTCATAAATGTTTTAAAGGACATTAGCATTGCCACCCCTCTGTTTTTTTCCCGGAGTGTCCGGAAATCAGTAGGGCACTCCAGTTCTCCAGTTCTCGCTCTGAGACTCCGGAAATACAAAGCACTTCATCTGTACCCTAACGAAAAAATGACATTGCCATCTCGGTTGACTGGCTGCTTGCTGCAGAAGAGGCTCATGCAGCAAGCAGCCAATCAACACTTAGATTTGTGAGTCAATGCCCGCAAAAGCCCGCAAAAATTAAGGCATAAAAAGCAGTGCTCTCAGGTAGGTGTTGCCTTTTTGTAAAAAAGGTCGGTGAGGTACTTAAGGTCTGAAATTTCTTTTCTTTGCTGGTTCGGCTGTTCGCAGTTCGGGATGTCTTATGTGGATTGCCTGGCGTGGTCTTCTTGTGGCTGTGTCCTTGTCTGCTGTCTACATTTGCTGCTGGAGCCTGGAATCGGAATTTGGAAGGAAGGATTGCCCTACCCTGCTGCTTGCTTGCTTGCTGGGGCCTGGCCCTGGAAGGGAAGAGTAGTGCTGTGGACCGGGTGGTGTGTTCCCCTGCCTGCTGCTTGCTTGCTGTGCCTTTGTAACTCGTGTTAGCTGCCTGTCCTGTTCTGGCTGAGAGCTTGTTTAAGGAGCCTTGCTGCTGCTTTTCTGGAGGTAAGTGGAAATTTTTTAATATGGATGGATTGAGGTAGATTTTCAAAGCTTAGTGTGGCAAGGGGAATGAGATACTGCCAGCACAGCTACTAGTGAATTTTTTAAATATTAAATTTATATTGAGCCACTAGCTGTGCTGGCACTATCTTATTCATTGATAGTGACAACAAATGATTTGTATAAGATGTGTGTAACTGTATCTAGATGTTCAATATGTTGTGGTGATTATTAACTAGAACAATTTCTAGTTTGTAATCACCACATCTATCTTTATCTATAGTTTCAGACTGAGATATATAGCAAGGGTTGGTTTGGCTGTTTTTAACTGCAGTTATTGTATTTTTTTATTTTTCATGTGGGTGCACTTTGATTTATTATTTTTCATGTGGGTGCGCTTTGATACAGTGAATGTATACTGACTATGTGAGTTATATAGGGTTCTTGCTATGACTGTAGAACTATCATTTCTCTAGTTTGTCATCGCTGCTATGTTTACCTTGATCTGCATTTTCTAGGGTATACCAAGGCTTACTTTGGCTGTTTTTACTGCAATGTTTTAAATCTTTCATGTGGTTTTGTACTTTGTTACAGTGAATATATAATGACTACATGATTTGTATAAGATGCTTGGACTGTAGAACTGTCTTTTCTAGTCTGTCATCACCGTGATGTTTACCTTGACCTATGTTTTTCTTCCTAGGGTGTCTATGTCTAGGGTGTACAGTCTTCGGTATATAGCAAAGCTTAATGTAGCTGTTTGTCTAGCTTGTCATCACTGTTTACCTTCATCTGTGTTTTCTAGGGTATACCGTCTATACCTAGGCTTAGTTTGACTGTTTTTACTGCAACATTATTTTAAACTTTCATGTGGTTCTGTACTTTGATGTTACAGTGAATATATAATGACTACATGATTTGTATAAGATGCTTGGACTGTAGAACTATCATTTCTAGCCTGTCATCACCGTGATGTTTATCTTGACCTGTGTTTTTCTTTCTAGGGTGTACTGTCTTCGGTATATAGCAAAGCTTAATGTAGCTGTTTGTCTAGCTTGTCATCACTGTTTACCTTCATCTGCGTTTTCTAGGGTATACCGTCTATACCAAGGCTTAGTTTGGCTGCCTTTACTGCAATGTTATTTTAAATCTTTCATGTGGTTTTGTACTTTGATGTTACAGTGAATATATGATACATGATTTGTATAAGATGCTTGGACTGTAGAACTGTCTTTTCTAGTCTGTCATCACCGTGATGTTTACTTTGACCTGTTTTTCTTTCTAGGTGTCTTGGGTATATAGCAAGGCTTAATGTCGCTGCTTTTCTTTGGGACTGTCAATGTGAAATATTTCATGTGGTTTTGAGCTTGTTACAGTGAATATATACTGGATATTTTCTTATTAAATATGTTTAAACATTTTGTTGTGGTGTAGATATTTAAGTTTTGAGACTATTTGCATATTTATTTAGTGACACTGTGGGCCACTCTACCTTGGCATTGGTCAAACTACCAATGTTTAATATTACTATTACACAGTAAGACTGAACATACTTTTTTAGAGCCTTAAAGTTGCTGATAAGCAGTAGGTGGCAATGATTACCTTGTAGTCTGGGGAAAAGGGAGGCATAGTTAGTAAACTTGTGCCAGCCTTTCCCGTGTGTGTATAAATCAGACCTCAGTGTGTCTCAACTGCTTGAGCAGGGGCCCAAAGCACTGGCTGGACAAATAGGGTGCTGGAGGTCTTCACTTGGCCACTATGCTCAACTCTATAGCTGTGCCAGTGGGAGGTGGTGGTGGGAATCTGGAGTGGAAAAAGGGGGAGAAACCAGCCCCAAGTTGACTGGTCTCTGTGCTGTTAAGAGAAATTGCACTTAATATGGGATGTTGCATCTGGAATACTGTGGGGCTACATAATTCGTCTTTATCATGTCTACCCATACAGTCTATTTTATCGTTACGCAAGTTATTACTGTTGCAGCCAGAGGGTATTATGATTGCTGAGCTACATATTTCATCTTTATCATCGTGTTGACCCACACTGTCCGGTTTGTCTTTATGCAAGTTATTACGGTTGTACCCAGAGGGTATGATTGCTGAGCTACCATGTATTTCGTCTTTATCTTGTCAGTCCACAGTATGCCTGAACTTTCTTGCTGTGTTCAGACTCAGCTGGATAACTTTTGCACTGGGTTCTACATAAAAGTAGAGGGTCTTAACTTGGTACATTGCTGTAGTGTCTGACCCATGTGTTTTACACACAGTTGAATGCCTTCTGTGCATATTCTGCTGTCACACCAGGTTCATGTGTAACAGCTGCAGAATGTCCCTCAGACAGGAGTTGCTTCTGCCTTTCATTGCTTGACCTTCACTGTTAATTTTTCATGTGGAGTCTCTCATGTTTTTTTCCTTATACCAACTTGGTATTACTAGGGTGTGAAAGTCTGGATATTCACATGTGAATGTGATCAACTCTGGCTAGTGGCTACTGATTGACACAGGTCCCACCAGGCACTGGTGTTGGTCACAAGTATTTTGATTTTGTATTTAATAGCTGTTTTGGTTTATTGTAGTGTTGTTGAGCAAGGATCCTGCATGAATCATGGTCAGGAAAAGGTCAATGGATCATCAAGAAGAGGCTGAAAGCATGTCTCCTAAGATGTTTATCTGCAGTTATAATAAGGTGTGGGAGCAAAGCTACTCATGGGTGAGACCTGTTCCAAATGCAGATGCCATGGCAAAGTGCACATCCTGTGGAACAATTTTCACTGTAAAATGGGATGGGGAAAAGGCACTGAAACGCCATCAGAAGTCAGACAAACATTAGCAAAGCCTTCAGCTCCAGAGGCAGAACCTTGTAATGACAAAGTTTATTCAGCCACGTAGTGCAACCAGTGAAGCTTCCAAAGTGACTGCAGCTGAAGTGACAGCAGTCTGTCATGGAGTGAAACATGGTCACTCATATGTATCCATAGATTGTGGAGGTAAGCTGGCACAGACAGTCTTCCCTGATTCTACTTTGGCTTCTAAATTCAGCTGTGGGAAGACAAAATCTGAGTATTGTCATGAATGTACTTGCACCTCATTCAGAGGAGCTCCTTCTGCAGGAACTTGGCAATTCCTATTTCTCAGTAGGATCATATGAATCCATTAAAGGGAACAGAAAAATGTTCCCTTTAGCTATTCAGTACTTTACTCACACTCATGGCACACAACAGAAACTCCTTGATTTCTATGAGGATCATAACGAAAGTTCTGAATGTATCTTTACTACAATAAAGGACATCCTTGTGCATAAAGGACTCAAAGTACAAAACATTGCTAGCTATGCTGCAGACAATGCCTCAGTCAATTATGGAAAGCACAGGTCTGTTTTTAAAAGTTTGAAATCTGAGGTGGCTCACATCATTGCAGCAAACTGTTTATGCCACGTAATACATAACTGTGCCAAGCATGCAAGCAAGTCCCTTGCAAAGTTTGATGTGGAGACTCTGGTTTTGAAAGTACATAGTGAGTTTTCAGCATCTGCTAAAAAATGGCACTGTTGAAAGGCTTCTATTCTTTCCTAGACCAGGACTTTAGGGAAATCATGCAGCATGTTGTAACAAGTGGCTGTCTTTGTTCCCAGCTGTGGCGAGGCTGGTAGAACACTGGCCTGCTATTAAAAGTTATTTTATTAGTCAAGGGCCTGAGGACTGTCACCCCCTTATCTGGAAATTTGTGGAGGCCGATGAGGATGGCATCAGTGGGGATGTCTCGGAGGCAGAGTGCTACATACATTTCATGCACTACATCCTGCAGGTATTCCACAAGTCTATAGCAAAAGTTGAAAGTAACACTCTCTCTGCTCCCGAGTTGTACATCGTGATGAAAAGTCTTAAAGATGAGTTGCAGAGAAGGCTAGATGACCAGTTCTTTGGTGCTAAAGTTTCATCTGCCTTACAGCACTTTACTCCAGCTGTCGCACAGCAGGTCTGTAGGACCTTCTGTGATTTTTACAGTAAAGCACTTTGTTACCTACAGAAGTGGTTTGACTATGATAATAGCCCCTTTAAAGCTATGCAGGTCCTCAGCCTCCAACATCCTGTAACTTGGCCAGAACTGTGTACAGTTGCAGACCTCTTCAAATTGGATGTGGACATTGAAGCACTTTACTCAGACTACTGTACTTTAACTGCTGCATTGCCAGCCCTGTTACAGATGACAGAGGCATCTGTAAGTGATCGCTGGGTGACTTTTTTTAGTAAAGCTCCAGACTGCAAGCCACTTTACAGACTGGTGCAGTTTGTTCTTTCAACACCCCCCCCCCCAGCAATAGCTTTGTGGAAAGGGTTTTTTCACTTATGGGGAATGCGTGGACTGATATAAGAAATAGAATGCTTGTGTCACTTGTGAAGGCAGAGTTGCAGGTCAAGCTAAACTTTAACATGAGTTGTTCACAATTTTATTCATTTGTGAAAAATAACCAGCCATTACTTGAGGCTGCTAGATCAAATGCCAAATATAGCTTCAAGTATAAGCAATGATTTCTAGCAAAACTGTGAAGACATTTTAACAGTTGCTTTTCTTTTACTATTGTGTGTGGTGAACCCTTAATGTACTGCTTTGAGTGAATTGGTGTTTTTAATATCTAAGTAATTGTATTTCTATTTTAGTACTACCTACATGTGATATTAGACTTAGGCTTAGTCTTCCCATACTTGTGTGTGATGTACTGTTGTATGTAGTGAACCCTTGAATGAAGTATTTCTAAATATTTTTTTAATTTACTTCTGACTTGTTGCACATTTTTCTACTTAGTGGTAACTGTATGTGATATTAAAGACTTGTGCTGAAGGGTGCTAAAGGGGTGTGGCTATTAAAGGGAATGGGTGTGGCTTGATTGTGCATTGGGCGGGGCTTGTCAGGAAATGGCACAATAGAAAGGTGGCAACCCTAAAGGACATTGAAGGGAAGCAGGAAAAAAGTTTCTACCTTTGTTAGATAAACAGATTTTAAGATTAGAAGATTGCAAGAAGGATTTAATTAATGAAAATGGGGGGAAGAAATTGCCATAGCTGATATGTTATGACCCTCTTTCCCTCTCTCTCTCCATATTTTGAGTTGTAGCCAAATGCAAGCATGTCCTCACAGACAGCCACATTATGACTAGTACGTATTTAACTTAAAAAAATAATACAGACGAAACCCAAAAGGAAATAAAGCTGAACAGGGTATTAAAATGATTTAAAGTTTTAGCTTTATGGATGGAAAAAGATGCATAACTTAAAGAAAAATTATCATGCCAAAGCAGCAAACACACATTGTACACAAGGAGATGAAAAAAATGGTTATGGGTTTTCTGACTATAACATTCTGTTAAATCACCTAACTGAAATTGGAGTTATCCTAGAAATAGCTCCCTGGTTTAAAAAATATCTTTTTAGTCTGTATTTCTCTGTTAATTTCAGAACACCCTCCTCGCTTCCACCCCTCTCCTTAAAGGGGTCCCTCATGGCTCCATTGTGGTTCCCCTTCTTTTCTCCATTTTCCTTAATAAAATACTACTTGATCTCTCTCTGTCTCTCTCTCTCTCTCACTCTCTCTCTCACTCTCACACTCTGTCTTTCTTTCTCTCACTCTCTCTCTCTCTCTCTCACTCACTTTCTCTCTCTCCCCCTCTCTCTTTCTTACTTAATGCTGATGTCAGTATCTTATGTCACTCAAACCTGGTCTCCCTAGCCATACAACAACTACAAGTGGACTTCCTTTCTGTTAGCAAGTGGCTTTATAACAAAAAGCTAATACTGAACATTTCCAAAATTAAAGTAATTTTATTTGGTACCTCCCCTAAATGACAGAAAAACTTTCTCTCTCTGACATCTTATGCATGGCCCTCTTGACAACCATATTGATCAATTCATCTCCTTTAAATACATTGGTATGTGGCTTGATCCCACAATGAACTTTCACCTTCATCTAGAACAAATATGAAAGCAAATTAATTTGTTCCTATTTTGGTCCTATACAATTTCCCACCTTCTCTCCAGACCATCCAAGAATGCCATAGGCAAAGGCATTCTACTTGCACAACTTAAAAATGGACTTCCACTGGTTGCAACAGCATCCAAGAAAAACACCTCCACCATCCAAACTGAAAGCAATGCTATCTGCCATTTCATTACCCTCTCCCCTAGAAATGATCATAATAGTTTCCCTCTTAATAAAGCTATTTGGTTACTTGTTCAACAACGTGCCAATCTGCTTGTTGAATCCCAACTCTTTAAGCTCCTCAAAGAACACTCGCTTGTCTCCAGCCTCTTCAGATGATCCACATTTGCAATCTAAGAAGACTTAACCACCCTGGTTCACTTCTTCAACATCACAGAACTAGACTTCACTGCACTAACCATGTGTTTTTCATCCCTGGCCCCAAATTCTAGGAATCCCTCCCTGCTAATCTTAAAGACCTCATGTTGTATCTATCAGCTTAAAGATCATCTTAAGTCCCAGTCAGTGTGCAAAGGCTTTCCTTCTGGACACATCGCCTAATCCCCCACTCTCTCCTTGACAGTCTGATGAATTTGTCTTTGGATCAGTGCTCTACCCCGGTTACCAAACTGAATAACTAACTAACTAAATAAATATTTACCTTATCCCTCTATACAGAAATAGTACCTTCCATGTGGAAACATGCCATAATCATATCACTACCCAAAATTCCCATCGCCCATATCACTTAAAGAGTTCAGACCTATTTCTACATTGTATCCACTTACAAATATCTTTGAAAGAATTTTCTACAAACAACTTATCAAACACAGAAATGACTATGGATTGCTATTAGACAAGCAACATGGTTTTAGAAATGCCTTCAGCAGTAACACAGTGTTAGTCTCAGTAACTGTATCAATATACAGCAACATGAACTTTGGCCTATTTACTGCTGGAATATTCATAGACATGTCCAGAGCTTTTGAAACAGTTAATCACAACCTACTTCTAACATAACTGGTAAAATTTAGCTTTGTAAAAATATATATATATATATATATATATATATATATATATATATATATATATATATATATATATATATATATATATATATATATATATATATATATATATCACCTGGTTCCAAAGTTACCTAGAAAACAGGATATTCGAAGTATTGGCTAACAGCCAACTGTCTCTTAAAGGGCCCCTCAATACAGGAATGCCATGAGGACCCTTGATTTTTTCTTTCTTCATCATTGACCTTTCAGAAAAATTCAATACTCTCACTGGCACCCAGTATGCAGATGGCATCCTCCTTTTAGATGCAGATAAAAGTTCATTCTTAAACTTCACTCCCAGTTACATTTATCCTTTTCAAAACTCTGCCAGTGGGCCTCAGACAATAAACTAATGATAAATTCCAAAAAGATTAACATTATGCTATTTGTTTTCTTTGCAGATGTAAGCAACTATCAGAAATCTTCATCTGTGACAACAAAAGTTAGAGAATCCCCCTAAGACAGTGAATACAGGTACCTAGGACTAACCTCTACACACACAGACATAGCAGTTAATAAAGTGCTGTCATCTCAAACTTTGCTGTGAAATATGCCATCTTCTGACCTCCAAATCATGCATAGCCATAGTCAAGAATATACTGCTGCCCAAACTTGAATATGGGCTCCCCTCCTGACATTTCGTTCTGTCCATAATACACAAATTTTGAAGATTGCTGTAAACAAACTGTGCAGATTTGCATTATTGGCTGATATTTGCAACCATCAGTGAAAACTTTTACAAAAAGCAGGCTGGTTACCTACAAATGAAAGTAAAAAAACTTTTTCTAAGTACCCAGATATTTAAGATATGAATACCAGGATATTGGCCCTCTAAGGAAGTTACTCTCACTAAAAGAACAAGCATATTATTTAAGACACCTTCATGTTGTAGATACTACCTGTTAAGGAAGAATGGGCAGTCTCCAGGATAGAACCAGCACCTTGGAACATTCTCCCTCCTGACATTAAATCTAAGGAATCCCTCCAGGGTTTCATAAAAGCATTAAATGACCACCTCAAGGAAGAAACTTACAAGTGTTTTAGGAACTCAGGTTGAGAAATTCTACACTTACCGTCAACGCATGTTTGCTTTTAAAAGGCCAATGACTACTGCTAAGTTTCGCACTGCTATTTGTAAAGTTCTTCTGTAACTTATCATTAATGTAATATTTACTATGATTTGACTAATAACTGTACATATTGTCTTTCTCTCACTGTACACATATAAAACACCTGTGTAATTTAGCTTCAACGTAAAATTTACCCTGTATGTACCAATATGTATTTCCTCGGGACATGGCTGAAATGGGCTTTTGGACCAGACTACCCACCCAGTTAACAAACAAATAAATAAATAAATAAAAAATAAACAAAGACCATAGAGCAACATTAACATAAAGTCTATAAGGAAATGAGTGTAGGGTTTAAGTAAAGCTATAACAATAACCTAAATTTGCTACTACAAGGAATAGAAAGTTGTTTAGCTACTGTATATGAGTTACATGAAATATTTTCCATGGAATTATTGGGTATATTTTACAGTATAATTGCATTCATAGCTGAGCCCTTCAAAAAGATATATAATTTATCACATTAAGGACTATTAAAAACATATAATAAAGTAAAGATGAACCTCAAACGGCTGGATACAACAGGATCTAATACATTCAGAGCTTCTGTGTACAGATGTTAAAGGATTTAAAATGCAACAATTGCCACTATACACATATATATATACATATATATATATATATATATATATATATATATATATATATATATATATATACATATACATATATATATATATATATATATATACATATATATATATATATATATATATATATATATATATATATATATATATGTGTGTGTGTCAGTGGCTATCAGGATACAGAGGCAATTATTTAACTATAATCCCCCAGTTAAGCTTCATTATACAAGTCTGTAGATCTAACTGTGTTGAATTTTAAAATGGCCTTAGCTTCTTTTACAAGAAGCACTTTATCCATTGATTTATCCACCTAATACTTAAATGTGATGTGTTGACACTGGCAAACTTTCAGTTATTTGAGTTCACCAGTTGTTTCTGATAAAACATATAGATACAGAACTCTTATTTTGCTCACCTCTAATATGTTCCCGTATTCTGCTCTTAAACATTCTTTTAGTTTTTCCAACCTCTGACTTCACAGGAACACACTATAGCATAAGTTAATGTTTTCCATATTCTTTGTTTCTATACTTTTGACCCAGGTGTTCTGATAATGGTCTTTTAGGTAACTGTTTAAATGGTCATGACTTAGAATGCAGAGTCCCTTAATGTGTAAACTGAATGTCTGAAAATCTAAAGTCACATACAGTAAGTCTGAGATTGTCTGAGATTGCCATTTCTCAGAATATTCCATTTTCTCTGATGTATGTCAATCCTGGCATTTGTATATGTAATTTTGGGGGGTGTGGGGGTTTACCTCCTACATATGGAAGTTCAGAAGGCATTCACCTTTCAAAAAGAAGGTTAAAGGAGAAAAATGAAGTTCAATATTCACTCTTTTCTTGCTTCAGGACTCGCCCTTGCAAGCTCCAACATTTCAATAGGGAGCTGCTCTTTTACTTTTGGACTCATTTTTTGTGTCCATTACATCCTTTGCTCATCACCTTTCCCCTTGCCAACTGAATTTAGCCTCAATCTGACATTCTCCTAAATCTCCTAACTCATCTTTCAGCTTCCTCATCCTCTATCCCTTATCCTTCTATGATAGCCTTCTTTTCTCACTCTGTAGCACTTCCAACTCTTCCACCCTATCTCTTACTTTGTTTCTCCTAGATTTTTTAATGTTCCTGTATATCCCATTATTCTGCCTCTCCATATTACTTTAATCCCATCCCATTCCTGCCACCCCAAGCCAAATCCTTTCCTCTAATTTCATTTGTCATTTCCTTTGACATTTTACAAAGCCATCCCACATTCTGTGCATCTTTCCATCTCCCTAGGGACCATGTCCATCTTATCATCATCATCATCATTATTATTTTTATTATTATTATTATTTTTATTATTTACTCTAACCTCCATATTTCAGCACATCATACTATGGACAACACACTACTCTGTCCAACACCACTATTCTCATCTCTGCCAACACTGCTATGCTGTCTCTTTAGAATCTAATGCACTTGCTTGACTTAATTTATCTCTAAATTCTAAGGTCTGCATAGTCTTCCACCATTCTCCTAGACTCCTGTCATAGACCTCCATCCATCCATACAGCCTGTCCAACTACATCTCTTGATACCAAATTAAAATACCCCCAGTTACACATTTGTTGACCTTTCTATGTATGTTCTATGTATGTTCTATCCCTATCACAAATTCCTGTAGAAACATTTCCTCATCCTCATTAGGGCAATAAGAAGATATCATAACTGCCCATTTCCATATTAGATTATCATAATCACTAGTAGTCTTCCTTGATTATCCTTAATGGTAGCGTTGTCACCTCACAGTAAGACGTTGTCCTGTTCGATTCTCAGCTAGAGCGTCTTCTGTGTGGAGACATGCGTGAATGGGCGTACCTTCGTTGAAGGTTGTGCGTCAAAGCTGGCAATTCTGCACGTAAAAATCTACTGCCAATCATTAGCGGACCGGAGTTCCACTGTGGCGACCCCTAACCAGGAAAAGCCGAAAGACACAACAACAACTTGACAATCCTTCCATCCTCAGCCTACCTTTATTAACACTTCAGCCTTCTTTTCGACTTCCTTTCATACTGAATACTCCATCCTCTTGAACACCATGTTTTGTACCTTTCCTGCTTCCCTTTCCCTAAGCTTCATTTCTTGCATCAAAAAATAGAACTTCTACGTTCATCATATTGATCACTGTTGCAGTAGCCTTAGCCGGGTCTATATTAGAACACTGAAGTCTTGAAACTTCAAATGTTCTAATATTGACCCCTATTCAGAGAACGTTGAAAATAGCGAAGCTGCAGAACACCGAATTTTTTTCCTAGGGAAAGAATTTGGTTGGCCATTTCTGTCGCTTCGCTATTTTCAGCACTGTGGTGGAAAGTTACGGGTCGGGTTCAGGTAAGTGTGCGATTGCGTGGACATGAGGGTTAGGGCAGGGTAGGTGAGGGTTAGGGGGCAAATGAGGTGAGTGTGCGATAGTGACGGACCTTAGGATTAGGGTTTGGGTTAAGGTAAGTGGATAGATAGTAGTGTATGTACAGTTTAGTATAAGGTTAGATGTAGGATTTTAAGTGTATGTGTGTGGATTGCTGTATTTTTGGTGTGCTTGTGTTGTGTGTATGTGTTTCGGAACAGCAAATTTTTTCCCTGGGGAAAAAATTCGCTGTTCTGCATGTTCGATATTTTAAACATTCGCTGAATAGGGGTTGATATTAGAACATTCAAAGTTTTAAGACTTTGGTGTTCTAATACAGACCCCCTTTGCCATATGGGTTATATCCTGCCAAGTATATAACTGCCAGCTAGCTTCAGAAGCTTCAAGGCACCTTGAGCTGAATAAAAGATAAGTTTGGGTTCAGGCACTGCTGTTGAAAAGTGCACTGCTCTCAAGCTTTTGCGGATTGATAGTCAGCCTGTGCTGTTCCTTTGCAGGACTGTAAGAGTAGGAGGGGGTAACAAAGTCTTATGGGAAAAAACTTCCATTCAGTATTTTTTTTTTTTTTTTTTTTATTTTTAGTACTGTCCTCTTCAGGAAAGTTATTTTAAAGCTAGGTGTCAATGGACTGTCATGAGACTATATAGTAAGTGTTTAAAGTAACTGAAAACCAATTTTCTGTTGAGAAATTGTGTTTGTTTTACTTTGTGGGGCTAGCAATGTGTTTTAAAGTGTTTTTGCTACATTTGTCTGTGAAAAAAGTGACATTTAAAGACTTGTTAATTTTTTACCAGTATTTGCTGCTTGTTTTCCCAGGAAAAGAGACTGTTTTCAGATTAACCATGGAACAATTTGTTAGTCCCATTGTCGGTCCATCTTCCAGCCACAAAAAGAAAAAGTTAAGCAAACAGCCTTTGCCATCACAGCAGGCTAGCAGTTTGCTTTAACCAAAGGTGGGCGACTCTGCTGTTGCCATTAGTTGTACCCCAGACCACTCATCTTTTACCCAGAATCTCTCTGATGTAGCACTTATAGCCACTACAGGATTTGGAGTCAGCCACATTCTCTGCAGCTGTTGGGGCCCCCTAGTGGGCAATGGAGAGCCACTCTTGTTGTTCCTGGGAGAGGAAAGAGAGAAGGCTTCCCTGTTTTGTCAGAATGTTGTACCTATCCCTGGGGAAGCTACTGCTGCCTTTAATAACACTGTCTGTCCTATTTTTCCTGTCAAAAAGAAACAGAAAAAATAAGCATGTATATACTCCTCCCCAAATTTCCTTAGAAAGGATTAGTTTACTGGGTCTGGCACATGTTTTAATTGGATTCACTATACAATCTCGAAATAGTGAAATGTCGAATTTCAGTATTTTGAGACTGAATAGTCGAAAAACCACACACGAAAACCCACAATAACGAACACTACAATTGAGACCATTCACACACACATACACACACACACACACACACACACACACACACACACACACACACACACACACACACACACACACATAAACCTACCTAACTAAACAAACAAAACAACACACACAAACACACTTAACCTACCTATAAGCAGGGGGACAAGCCCCCCTGCACCGCCCCTACTTATATATTCTAACTCCAAGGTCACACTGAACACACAAACACACCACTGCACACACTCACACACACTAAAATCCCTAACCATTATCCTCAAACACACAACACTTACCTGAAACCCTAGATAAATCCACAAGCCACACCACACGTCACGAACGTGACACCACAATAGCGGCGGATTCGACATTTGCAGATTCGGCATAGTGTAGTTTCAGTTAACTGCACTTTCCACTATTCGGTCTCGACGTACTGAATTTTGACATTTCAGTATGTCGAGATTGTCTAGTGTATTTGTTTTAATTAGGCTATTTGTGTCTTTCGGCTTTTCCCAGTTAGGGGTCGCCACAGCGGAACTCCAGTCCACTAATGATTGGCAGTAGATTTTCATGCGCTGGCTTGCCGGGCCTAATGCACAACCTTCAACGAAGGAACGCCCATTCACGCATGTTGACACACAGAAGACGCTCTAACTGAGAATCGAATGGGCAACGTCCAACTGTGAGGCGACAATGCATTAGGCTATTAATCCTTCTTATACAGTAGTTCTGGTCGATAAGACATTGGATACCTCCTTTCCTGAAGAGATTCAAAAAAATCTGAATCTAGACAAGAGTCTGAAGGGACTAATATGGGTTTTTCTCCTCAGATTTCTGATTCAGACACACAGGAGAGCTCAGTTTCTGACTCTCGCTGTGGGGGTCCTCTTTCTCTAAAAGTATTTCTAGAATGTGCTGTTTTCAGTGGAATGGCACTGAGGTTTTTCAGTTCTTCAGAAAATACTATGAGCTGTTACAGAAGGAATTTCCAGGACCTGCATCCATTCCTTCAGTTCTTTTAGCTTTGGAGGATGTGATGGTCAATTTCTGCAATTTGCCATCAGCTAGCTACCCCTAAAAAGACACATAGGCTGTATAAAGTTCCTCAGTCTTTTTAAGTTTTTTATACACTCTTCCCCAACTTGATCCAGCAGCTATAGCTTTAGCAAATCCTACTGCTGCTAAACAATTAGTCAATTCCAGTCTTACTGTTTCTGGTAAGGACTGGAAGATTATTAATAAACATGGGAAAAAAAGTGCATGCTTCTGCAACTTTGATTTTCAGAAAACTTAATTGTCAAGCTCCTATACGTGAAGGTTTGTTCTGACTAATTGCAAAAGTATGGGAGAAGTTTTATCTGCAGTGTCTTCTTGTAAAGAAAAAAAATCTGCTTTAAATAATTTAATTTAGTTTGTTGTGGAAGCCACTACTCATTGTATACAGTATGTGTATGGCTCTATTTATACTTCTTCCAGGGCTAAGGCTACCGGTACTATTTTGAAGGGGTTTGCATGGCTTCTTTCTCAGAACCTCACAGATAATGTTAAAAATTAGATTTTAAATTCTCCTTTGGATAGAGATTTAGTTTTTCACCCCTCTACTACAGAGTTGATCAAAAAGTGTGATGAATGGGCTAAGCTAATGTATGGAATCTCTAAGAAATTTCAGGTTTTCTAAGGGACTCTTAACTCCTCATCCAGTTTTGATAAAAAAGAAAATAAACAGTCTCAATAAAATACATGTAAACAGATGCTCAACAAGAAATGGCAAGGGGGTTCCAGGAAGAATTTTGGAAACTTCCAAAACCAAGGGCAGTCCAATAGGTCAGAATAACTATTTAAGAGACTACGATTCCCCCCTCCTACCTTGACAGCCCCTTTATTTTCTTCCAGAATCTGAATCTCTACTCTTCCCTTTGGCAACAGATAGTTTCAGACAGATGGGTTCTGAAGATCATCAAAGTTACAGAGTGCAGTGGGAGGATATTCCTCCTTTCTAGGAGATAATTCCTCATCCTCATTTCCACCTGTTCTTCATCACATGCTGTCCCAGGGAGTGACAGAACCAGTTTCTCCATTTCAAGTGGGAAATGGGTTTTATTTGTCGATGTTTTTAGTGCCAGAGAAAGAAAATGCTTGGAGACTCGTTCTGGATCTTTCTTTCCTAAACCTTTTTGTGATAGTGTCCCATTTCATAATGATGTCACTTCACAACTAATTTCTTCCTCCTTATACAAGTTTTCCTTGTAACTTTATATGTAAAAGAAGCACATCATCACATTTCTACTCATCCAGATGTCATGTGTTTCTTAAGGTTTTGTAAGTTTGGATCACTTTATCAGTTCTCTGTCTTATCCTTTGGACTATCCACTCACCGAAAGTATTCACAAAGTGTCTAGCTCCAGTTACAGCTATTTGCAGTATACAGTGTATACACATTTTTCCATATTTAGATGACTTGTTTAACTTTGCAGAGTCTTTTTCAAAGTATCATAAAGCTCTGTCTTGGTTGAAAAATCTCGTACATATTCTGGGATTCAAAGAGAACATTCAAAAGTCTTTTTGACTCCCTCTCACAGGTTTGTTTTTCTGTAATGTCAACAAGACATCACAGTTTAAAGAGCTTTTCTTCCACAGAAAAAAAACATATCTATATCTAAATCTGTTTCTAGGATTTTCTACTCAGATCAATCACTATTAGGGGATACCTCAGGAGTTTGGGTCTTATTACTTCTTTGATTCTCACGTTACTCCTGGAGAAACTCCACGTGAAAAAGATACAGTGGTATCTGAAGTTTCTTTGGTCCTAGTACCAACATCCTTTTTCCTTTTAAATCCCTTTGCTGTGGTTTGCCAGAAGGGAAATTGTTTGGTGGAGATAACAGATATCCCTAAATCCAGGTTTTCCCTTCTTTCTCCCTGTTCCAAAGTAGTCACTCAAAACAGATGTCTCAGACTTTGCTTCGGGAGTAGTTTCAGGAGGGATAAAAGTACAGGGTGTGTGGGATACCAAAGACAGGTGCAATCACATAGATCTAAAAGATATTCTTACCGTAATAAATGCACTCAACTTTCTGAATCATAGTTGGTGCCTGGGACCTCTTCAAGTTGTTAAGACCACAATCATGTGGTGCATCAACAAGCAAACTGGAAAGAAGGTCAAACCCCATTCAGACTAGCTGTGTTAGGTTAGGATATAACTTCACAGAACAATCTTACTCTACAGGCATTGTTAATTCCTTCAGAACAAAGGCAGATCCTCAAGAATGGAAGCTAGATCAGAGGGTCTTCCAAGATTTGATCCATCTGTGGGAGTTACTTAAGTAGACCTCTTTGCTTCCTCTGAACAATCAGCTGGCAAGATTCTGCTCCAGAACTCCATTCAAGAAGACCTGGAAGACAGATGCCTTTTCTTTTCCTTGGACAGGGATGTTCAGTCCAAAAACTCTCCTGGATAGCCGAAGGACTTCAAAATGCACCAAATTTACAATAGAAACAACAAACATGAGAAGTCCAGTGTTCAGTATTTATTAAAACACAAAGTACAATGCTACATTGTTTTTTAATAAATACTGAGCAGTGGACTTCTTTTGTTTGTTGTTTCTGTCTGGACAGGAATATTCCTGTATGCGTTTCCAGTGTTTCCACTAATATTCAGGGCACTTCTGAAGATTCAGAAGGAATTCCTCAAAGATCATTGTAGTGACTCCCTTTTGGCCTAGACCACCATGGTTCTCCCTGTGATGCCCCAACACAGGCCCAGTAATCAAGGAGCCTTAGTCCTTACCACTGGCAACAGTGGGGGACATACATACTGGGAGGATGACATGTACACAGACAGTAAAATTCAATTTCCCTTAAGAGCACACAGAGATCACAGTCAGTCAGTGGCTGGTTTCTCCATCTTTCTCCAGATCCCCAATAAGACTCCCCAGTGGCACAGCTGTAGAGTTGATATCTCATATGAGTGGCCAACTAAGACCTCCAGCATCCTCTCTATCCAACCAGTGCTTTGTGTCCCTGCCCAAGTAGCTGACACACACACACACACACACACACACACACACACACACACACACACACACACACACACACACACACACGCGCACACACACACTTTGAGATTTGATTGATAAACATACACACACACACACACAAACACACACACACACACACACACACACACACACACACACACACACTGGAAAGGCTAGCTATGCCCTCTTTTGCCCAGACTATAAGATACTTTTTTTCTGCCACCAGCTACTTTAAGGCCCTTAGCAAAGGGTGTCCAATCTTACTGTGTAATGTTACTATAAATCTAAATGGTAGTTTGACTAAGAGCAAGTCAATTAGGAGTGGGCCACAGTGTCACCAAATACATATGCAAGTACTCTCAGATCTTAAATATGTCTCACAAAATATCAGCCACAAAGATGGGTTTAAATATATTTAATAATAAATAACAAAAGAACAAGAAAAATACTCAGTAAATCATCACAGTAACTTCAGTGTTCAACATTACAGGAAATATTTAAAACAACACTGCAATACAGTCTCAAATAAATAAAGAAAACATCTAAGGTATACTTCACTATATTCCTAACTGTATCTAAGAGATATTACTGTACTCTAGTTAACTTACAGTAAGGCAAGACAGATGCGGTTGAGTGGATGTTTCCAGGTCAAAACAAAATATAAAATGTCCAGTCTCTCTATCAGAGACTTCTTAAATTAATATCAAATATTACTGCTGGGATACTTAAAGCATGGCATCACTTTTTGTCACCTGACTTCAGTTCCCAGGCTCAAAGGCAACCCTTGCTATAAACTGCTAGCATTTAGCATCTCCCTGTGAAAATACATAGCCTTCAGATATTTGTAACTGGTGGAAGGCATAAAACAATAAAACACTTACAAAACAATGCAAAAGGCTCCCTAGTTTTAGGCATCCTGCCTCCTTGCTGTAGTGAAGCTAACTTTTATGGCGCAGTCATAATACAATATAATTTCAACTGTTTTTACTGAAGTTTTGCAAGTTAACCTTCTATGTGCCAGTTCACAAGGTTAAAACATATACATTTACACAATTACAGTAGTTTATATATATTTCTGTTCTAATCCAGAAGGGTACACTGTGGTCACACCTCTAAGCTCAGTACTGTATAAACCCTTTTCACACACACTTCTGTACCAGCAGTTTGATATACACATAACATACAGTTCTAATACATTTGTAACACAAGCATATGAATTGTGTTGACATTCACAACTAACATATAATTATTTACAAAATTCCAGATAACTAGGTTGGTGGTAGCGCCTTTTGTGACACCCCCCCCAAAGACTCAAGCTAGATTTTCCAGTGACCCTTGGGAAATGTTACTTGAGAGGGGTGACTATCTGAGAATACATTACCCCATTCCCTGTCTTGAGATTCTAGCTGCCTTGGCATTGCCAACCCCAGTACAGTACTGCACTGTCCTATCATATGCCTGCAACCCTAGGCTCTACCACAGTAATTTGGGATTTGGCTGACTGGCTTCCTGTAGCCGTAGATCCCCCTCTGACTCCTCCTTCCCCGTGCTGCCAATACTTAACACCAGGGCCTCCCTGTCATTGTAAGGTTTCATTATGTTAACATGTTACGATTTCTGCCCCTATCTCCTTTGTAGCAGTTTTACCATGTAGTTAACATCACTGACCTTCCTTACCACTTTGAAGGGTCCCTCCCAAGCTACCTGCAGCTTGTTGTGTCTGACAGGAATGAGAACCATTACCTGCTGCCCCAGAGCATACTCTCTAGCTTGAACATTCCTGTCATACAAGACCTTTTTCTGCTGTTGGGCTTCTGCCATGTTCTCCTGGGCCAAACCCAAGAGTTCCCTGAGCCTTGTCCTGAGGCTTAGGACATATGCTGCAACAGACTCCTTGTGGGATTCACAGTCACCCTCCAACTCATCACAAATCCAATCTAGGGGTCCCCTCATCCTATGCCCATAAAGTAACTCAAAGGGTGAAAACCCTGTGGATTCTTGGGACACCTCCCTGTAACCAAACAACAGACGGGGCAAATATTTGCCCCACTTCTTCTTAAACTGGTCTGCAAATGCCCACAACATGGGCTTTAGTGTAGAGTTTAACCTCACAACCAGACCATTAGTCTGGGGATGGTAAGGGGTGGCTTTAGGTACTTCACTCCACAGTGCTTCCACAGACAACCAAGTAGGTCTGACATAAAATTGGCACCTCTGTCAGTCAGTATTTATTTTGGGAAATATACCTTGCTGAAAGTCTCTAACAAGGCATTTGCCACCTTTTCTGCCTCAATGGAGGACAATGTCACTGCCTCTATCTGGTAGCATAATCTACTTCCACTAGGATATACTTCTTCCCTGTGGAACTTGGGGTACTCAGAGGCCCCACAATATCCATACATACTCTCTGAAATGGCTCCTTAATCACAGACAAAGGCATCAAAGGAGCGTTCACCTTGTCTTTTGCCTTGCTTTCTTTTTGTTGTTGCTCGCAGGTCCTATAGTACCCTGTTACATCTCTGGAGATCCTAGGCCAATAAAAGTTCTGCATGATATGTCTCTTTGTACATTCTTACGCCCATATGACCTGCAAAAAGAATATCATGGGCTATGGCTAGAAGTGCCAAATGGCATGCTATGGGCACTACCATCTGCTGTATTGTCTTGCCCTCTAGACCTCCCTCAGGGGTCCACTCTCTATAAAATAACCCTTTGTCCCAGTATACAGAGTTCCGCTTTCCTTGAAAATCAGTTGCATCACTATCCACCTCTCTCAGGCCTTGTAATGTAGTGTCTGAGAGATGAGCCTGTCTCAACTCTCTCTTGGTAACCCTTTCCAGCTCCCCTTCCACAGGAATTCTGGTATCCTCTGACAGCGGTGCCTCGCTGTCAGCTTGGGTACTACTCACTTCTGCCCTTGCAGTCACTCTGTCCAAGGGAACATCAGTATCCACAAGCATTTGTGGCTCACCTTCAGTCTCACTGCTACTGGGTAGCTCCCTCCTTGAAGTAATCACCTCACCAGTCCTGGCTGTAAGTATGTGGTCTGTCTGGGTTCCCCCCAGGCTACCAGACTCACATGCTTGTCTCCAAGCCTGACTGCATGTAACTGCATGCACACAAGGTACTGCATTATCAAAATCATTCCCTATCAGGACATCTGCAAGGATATTGTCAAACACACCTACTTGATGGCTTCCTTTTCCATCCTCCCAGTCAAGGTGAGCCCTTGCCAAAGGTATTTGAAATGGGGTCCCTTCTAAAGCTCTGACTACAGTAGACCACCCAAGCAAATAGTGCTCCTCCTTAGCCATTGCAGGCTTCACAATGGTTAGGTCAAAGGCTGTCTCTCTTAGCAGTGGCCTCTTTTCCATTTAGTAAGATAGGACATAATATGTTGTGGTAGTTTGGTACCCTTGTTATCTCAAGACAACTTTCTGCTGGCATTTGGTCATTCCCAGTGGCAGCTGGTAATTTCAAATCAAATGGGGGGCTGCAGGAAACAGCTGAATGGGTGGGGCCAATGAGAAGGGGTGTGGCCAACTAGAAAGGGACAGAGATATGCTCAAAACCACAAAAACTGGGACTTTAATTAATTAAATACGCTGCCCTGGGTGCCAAACCATCATTATGAGAGTCCAATCAAGACAAAATGAAGTGTAGAAGAAAAAAATATTTCAATGCATTGGCTACATGTCAGCTTACTTAATATCTAGATGGAAACAAAAAGGTTGTGAGGCATGAAAAAATAAATTACTTTTTAAATACATTTGCCAGTCAAAATCAAGTATAAAAAAAGCAGCACTCAACTCAAACCACTTCTCCTTGCACTGCAGTTCTAATTATAATTTATATTCAGCTTTATAAAAGTACCAAGTAACATGCTGAAAGTAACAATATCTGTGATACCTCCACTTGTAAAAATGTTTCTTATCCAGAAAAGACCTGCTGCTTGAGCCTGACAGAAACTATCTACTTGTTTCATGGGGAAAACATGATAAAAGTAAAAAATGAACAACAAACAAGAAACAAGCTCAAGATAAATTGCTTAAAGGATTACTGCACAGGTTATGGACCACACATGATAGACTGGCATTCTGTTTAGTTTATGGGTAAAGCCTGCAAAGATGATTGTAAGTCTCCAACAAATGTAATGAGCTTCTGAAAATACTGTATTCCTGTCCTTTATTACAAATACTGTCATATGTATTTCAATACCTAAGGCTTATACACTATCTATATATTCTCTGCATGGCAATAACAAAAAGGCTTTCAATGTTGGTAATTCTTTAACAGTATGCTTATTAATGCTTACTTGTACCTTACAGTCTCAGACAAGCTTACCTGATTGTCATTAAAGCACTGCTACTTAAACACAGAACAATAGGCATTGCAACAGCATGCATTTTCTGAATAAGAAGCATGAACCAATAGTATAAAAATATGACAGAAAACGAGAACATTCTGGAAAATCAAGGACAGATGAAAAGCCACTGTAGTACTTGTGTCTGCCTTGGATGGGGGATACCCTGCACACTTACACTGCATAACTCCTCCTTGCCTTTTTGGACACATCCAGAGTCACTACATGAGGGAGTGGGGTGCAAGAAGTATGTCACAATCTGAAATGTCTCTGCCTGACGGTGATGGCCTTGCCACTTTTGTCATACCTCTCAGCCTCAGATCAAGAAATCTGGACAAAGCCATAAACAGAAGTGTGACAAAGGCCCAAAAATAAGGACAATTTTTAAATATTGCCCTTATAAACAACTTAGAAAGATAATAGAATAGTAGGTCTTGCATTAGTATGAATTTTCTGAAGGGTTTAAAATCTGAAACTCAAATGTCTGTCATTTTCTAACTTCAATCTTTAATGATGTTCCACTAATTTGCAAGAAAAACACAATTTTATGAAAAACAGACCAAAAATGTGATGCAAAATTATAAAATATCCACAATACAGCTGGGAACCTGTCAAAGAAGGGACACTTTTTAAATATTAGTAGTGTTAAGTTGAGCAACTGACAAAATAAGAGAATTTACATGCATTTCTGAAATTAAAAATAATCTATAACTCTGATCATTACAATTATTTATTAATTTTAAACTCTCCACATTTTCTACCAAATCTACCATTTTGCAGAGGGATTATTAGGGGAGAGGAAATTTTTGAGCCAAAATTGGGGGCAGCTGAGAGGTTTGGATATACCTAATTCTATAAAGTGATTTATTTGTACGTACCTCTCAACCTCTTAATGCAGGAAATCTGGTCAAGGCCAAATATATTGGGGGAACATACAAACAGTAATAAAAATTGCTCTTGTATAAACTTTGACAGAATAACAGGTCTTGCTTTAGCATGCATTTTTCTGAAGAGTATGAAGTCTGAAACTCAATATATGTCATTATTTAGTGACTTCATTCCTAAATGATTTGCCACAAAACTACAAATTTTATGAGGAACAAACCAAAAATAAGAAGCAAAACTCTATTCATTCTTTAAAAATCTGGACAGTTAAGAGGTATAGTTCAGCCGGGGCTGTCTGAGTTTGCTGCCCTACCCCTCTCACAAAATCATGGTTGAATGGGGCCTCCACCCTGCAGCTATTTCAATGTCCCATTACTTGGCTATTTCACTCAATTTACCATAAATACTGTAATGTGCATATTGCTTTACTTCTTCGATGATTTGGATTTTATTTAAAAGTTTTATTTTACATTTTACAGCACAAACACTAATAGACATCTGCTAAACAAAACAATGCATTCTCACAATGAAAATAGACTTAGCAATAAAACTTCTCTGCCCTTGAAACTCACATTCACTGAAACAGCATTGAAACCCATATTCAAAGAAAATACACCTGGCCAGTGGCAGATAAGGATTAACTTTGGGCTGTTTTCCAGTCATAGGCCCCTTGCACAGGAAACATACATGTTCATAGGTTCATAGGTTCATACTAGGCTATCTGCCCTAGGGCATTTATAAGCCTAGCCAGAGTGTGTTTGGCTTTCACCACCCATTTTAAATTAATTTTGCTATGCCTTTTTTTGAGGTTAGTATACTGTGCCTCTGTCTAACAGTGACACAGAAGTGATAGCTGAGGTAAACCTATGATCTCCCATCCACTCATCAAGATTCCTCTTGAAGAGAGTCAATGTGGGACTCTGCCTAACCTGGGCTGGGATTTTATTCCAGAGTGAAGGGAGCCTCCTGGTTATGAATCTGTCCCGCCAGCATGTCCTATTTATTTCAGTGCTGAGGTTCAAGTCTCTCGAGCGCGTAGCTCGATGGGATTTGGATTTTCTGAGGTGCAGCATGTCCATTAATTCCAGGTTGGACATGGCTTTATATGTCAGGCACATATCGCCTCTGAGCAGGCGGTATGCCACTGAGTAGAGCTGGAGTTTCTTTAACCGGGCAGCATATGGCATCTGTTTGAGCCCTTTGATCCTCTTGGTGAGGTACTTTTGGGGTCTTTCCAGTTGCTGCAGGTGTCTGGTAAGGTACATCCCAAAAGGGGCATTGTACTCAATTATGGGCCTGATGAGGGATGAGTAAAGAGGCAAGATGACCTCCCCTGATCTAGATGTGAATTCCTTCATGATTAGGTGGGCTATATAAAATGTTTTTCTAACCACTTTGGCCACGTGGTTGTCAAATGAGAGATTGCTATTAACTTGGGTCCCCAGGTCCCTAATGACTTCTTCTGTACTTAATGGATTACCACCTATGTGGTAATTTGTGGGCACTTTGTTTTTGCTAAAGGGGATGACTATACAGTTTTTGGCGTTTAGCTTGAGGCCATGGCTCTGGCACCAGTTGTCTATTTCTATGAGGCCCTTTTGGAGGATGCTTGTGTCGGCTGGAGAGTTGATTATGGCACCCAGTTTGCCGTCACCTGCAAACTTGGTCAGCCACAGTCCTTCCGTGTTGGTCTGTACCGCCGAGAAATATATACCGAACAAGAGAGGTCCCAGGACTGAGCCTTGTGGGATGCCACTTGTAACTGGTTTGGAGTCTGA
>NC_056739.1:26724269-26725668 GCF_019279795.1 Protopterus annectens | reverse complement strand
CCAATTCCTACTAAATTTCGGAGGCTGAACTTGCAAAAAAATCTTTAACAGTCTGCATACACTTAGCCTTGTCTTCCATTTCTTTAAGACTGCTTCCACAGGTGAACCAAACACATCAGACTGTAAAGGAGCATCTAAAATCCTTGTCTTAACATGGTCAGATAAATTATGATCCCTCAGCCAGGCGTGCCTACGAAGAACTGACCCAGTGGCAGCCACCCTAGAGGAGGCCTGTAGCATCAAAACCACATTGTAAAGATGCCACCCACCTGTTCCAAACATGTACCAAATCTTGTAATTCTTTACACTCAATACCTTCCGCCATGAGCATCAACCTTGAACTTCAATTGAGAAAGAAGATAGTTTTGATATTTCAACATGTGAAACTGGCAATTCAAAGCCCTCATAGCTAAGGTGGAAGAAGTATAGACTTTCTTTCCCATCTATCCAAAGCCCTGGCCTCTTTATCTGGAGGAACCGATTTTTTACAACAGAGGCCTTGACACCCTTAGGTCCCTGACTAACAGTTTCTGGGTCCTAGGACTTATAAAGATATTTATGAGCTTCAGGCACCCTGTAATACCTGTCCGGTTTAACAGGAGCAGGAGGCAAAGAATCAGGATTAAGTGAAGCCTCTGCAAACACATCTTCCACAACATCCAGAACAGGTGGGTATAGCCAAAGGCCTATGCTGGGGTAAGCAAAAATTCCTAAGCCTTTTCCTGGAATCAGAGAAGTCCTGATCTTCCCACTTAAAATGTTCCCTCATGGAATGAAGAGTCTCTGAAAAGAAAAATCCTCTGGAGGAGAAGCAGAAGGAGTAGAATCATCCACATCAGAATCAGAATAAGGAGAATACTCCACCACTGCAAGTATTCAGCGAAGACTCTGAAACATCCGAAGCCTGCTCAAAACTCCCCAACTCTGGTTCCACCCTAGGCCTCTTATCAGAGGGGCAAGAACCTCTAATCAAAGTAATTAAATCTTCTGCCATTTTAAGCATGTGCTTCTTGGGCACAGATCCTGAAGAACTAGGAGTGACACCAATAGAAGCTAAACCTGGCCTGCCTCTGGGAGAAGCCTTAGAAACAGAAGGAGAGGGCCTAACCACCCTAGGAAGGGAGGGGAGTACAGTAACCTGAGGCCCCTTCAGCCTGACCTGCCTCCTGAGAGGCCACATCCTACAATATCAAAGTCTCCCCTGGGACTCCAGGAGAAGCCTCCGCGTGAGCCACCGGTTCCACTGGCCTCTAAAGAACCGGTGTCCGATGCAGACGACTCTTCTTGCCTGGGTTTAGCTGCTTTTGTCTTTGCGCTTCTTGAAGAAGCGGGCGCCGGAACATCCGGACGGCATATTATAATTGCACCGCTTCCCGAAGACCAACCTGGCACAATCTAA
>NC_056739.1:26711769-26714269 GCF_019279795.1 Protopterus annectens | reverse complement strand
TATTGAGAAGAGGAGAGGTCCTAGTATGGACCCTTGAAGGACACCTAGGGTAACCGCTTGGAGGGTAAAAAGTGTCTTATGCCAAATTACTGCCTGTTGTCTTTTATCTAGGTAGGACTGGAACCATTTTATGGAAGGTGCATCTAATGATAGGGATTCTAGTATGTTGATGAGAATCTCATGATTAACCATGTCAAATGCTTTGGACAGGTCAATAAATAGTGCTGAGGAAAGGTTATTAAGGTTGCGGTTTTTGTTTATGCAATCTGTAAAGGAAAGGAGGGCAGTGGTAGTGCTGTGTGAGGGTCTGAAACCATGTTGTCAGCCGGAAAGTAAGTTATTTTGGGTTAAGTGCTCAAGTAATTGCCTGTGGATGCATTTCTTCATGACCTTTGCCAAAGGTGAAAGAAGGGCAATAGGGTGGTAGTTTGAGAGCTCACTGGAGTGTCCGCCTTTATGGAGGGGGATAATATGACAGATGTTCCATAAGCTAGGTATGTGACCTTCATTAATAGTCCTATTGATCAGAATGGAAATGGGATATGCTATAGCTTTGGCTGATAGCTGTAGAAAATCGGCAGGTAGTTGGTCTGCAGAGGGAGAGCATGGTTTCAGTTTTTGTATGAGGGTTAGAATACATGCAGTTGGGACAGGTTGCAAATGAAAAGGAAGGGGTGAGGTAGAGTTATAGGAAGGTAAAATTAAGCTATTGGGTTATAGCTGACTAGCTAGTATTTGGATAATATTAGAAAATAAGGTATTGAATTTATTGGTTGTATTCATGGGATTATTACAGTCAATATTTTGAGGGTTTGGTGTGGTGGATTGACCTGGGTGGAGTAATTGGTTAATGCTAGTCCAGAACTTTTGTGGGTTGTTTTGGTTAGTTTGCTGAAATTGTAGGTAGCAATTTCTTTTATCAGAGAGTATAGCTTCCTTATTGTCATTTCTTAACTGTCTAAAGGTTTGTTGGTCAACAGGGTTTTTGGTCATTCTCCATTTGGCCCAATGTTTATTTCTAAGGTGCATTTTGTGTTTGGTTACTTTTGAAAGCCATGGGGCAGACTTGGTTTTAATTCTAATTAATCTGGTTGGAGCATGTTGGTTGAGAATGGCAAGGAAGTTAAAGTAATTGATGGCTTCTTCTAAAGGGAGGTGTTTTAAGGGAGACCAATTGCAAGCTCTTAGTTCTTTTTCGAACAGCTCAGGGTTAAAGTTATTTTTGGATCTGATAAAATTCTGACAGATGTTGGATTGGGAGTATGGGTTTTATGCCTGATAATATAGGTAAGTGAGTGGTCACTTATCAGGGAGGGTTCCTGAATCATAATTGTGAGGGTGATAGTTTATGAGAATCCAATCTGATATTCTTGCTTTCTGGTTAGCTATATTGATCCTGGTGGGGGATGCAATGGTTTGAGAAAAGCCATATAGGTTAATGTGTGTTGTCGGGAGGCTGCTACAATAGCAGTTCCAGTCAATGTTTATATCTCCTAGGATTATGGTTTCTTGGGGCAAGTGTTGGGATAGCCAGCAAAGAATATTTTCCATGGTGGCAATGTTGTTACCAGGAGGAAGATACATACAGATGATATAGATGGATTTGGCATTGTTAATATGAAGTTTGGAGATGAGAATTTCTGCATTGGAATCAAGAGCCATTTTACAGTCATAAGTGGTTAACTGCAAGTCTGATTTAAATAGAATAGCTACCCCTCCTCCTTTCTTGGCTACTCGGTCGAGTCTTAGTATGTTATATCCAGGTGGAAGGATTTCATTGTCTTTGGTAGCAGGTTTTAACCATGTTTCTGTTAAGCAGAGGATATCAAAGGAATATACTTCTACTAGAGCTTGGAGTTGAGATACTTTGTTGTTTATGCTACGTATATTAAGATGGGCTACTTGGGAGGGAGTTAGATGTTTACTAAGGGAATCAATAGGGTAGTGATTTTGGCTGTGGAGAGTACTAGGAGTTTTTGTTGAGCGTGGGTAGGGTGGATGTCACCATCTTTTATTGAGAGTAGTAATCCTATATAGCTTGGGTTAGGGAATTTGTTGTATAGAAGTAGATTTTTCCCGAGATCAAGTGTGTTATATTTAATATGTAGTATTCTATGATACTTTGAAAGTAGGTAGTTGGGTAAAGATGTTATATTAGCATGGTTAAAAAGGAGTGGCAGGGATAGAGCATTGGTTTCCTTATTAGGATAGTGATGGTCTAGATGTAGTGGGTATTCATAGGAGGTGAATAAGTAGGCAAAGGTTAGAGGAAGAAGTAGTAATAGTGTGAATAAAAGTAGGACATATAATGGGGTGGGTGGTTTATACATTGTGCAAAACTACTAATGGATATATGTAGGTAGAATTTGGAAGTATAAAGATTGAGGATGGAGATGTGTGAAGGTTGTGGTATGATGATAGAAGGGAGTGTTAAGAGAAGGTAGATATGAGAGAAGATGAAAAGTGGTAAAGTATTCTGAGAGTAATGGGAAGAGGTGTG
>NC_056739.1:26662175-26698769 GCF_019279795.1 Protopterus annectens | reverse complement strand
CTGCATCTGATTTTTCTGTTATAAGCACTGCCAAATATAGCATTCTATCCACTTAAGAATTTTCTAAGGAGGTTTTTCTTACTGATTTTTGTTTTCCTTTGCATATCCATCATGTAGTCACCTATCAGCTTGGGTTTAGTATGCTGTGGTTAAGCTGTATTACTGGTGGACGATCACTGTAGAGTTCAGCACTTCGTACAATACATACCTACGGCTTGCAGGAATTATTAATATCCCATCACCTGGAAGTGCAGGAGGTATGAGAAGCTGCCATACTATGTCTGACAGCTTAGGTAGGTACAGGTGGAGGTCCTATTCTAATACGACATGCCATGGTGCATATGTCTGACTCAACAGCTAGGGTAGTACAGGTGGAGGTCCTATTCCATTATGACATGCCATGGTGTGTATGTCTAACTTGACAGTTAGGTTAGGTACAGGTAGAGGTCTTATTCCATTATGACATGCCATGGTCCCTATAAACTACAGCATGTTGTAAGGCCTGGATAAGGAGTGGTGCTACCCAACTGCCATGATGGCAATACCTCCAAAGCCTGACCATTCCTGTTAAATAAATTTGTTAGAGTCAGACTGTAAAAATCATCTGGCATTCAAAAACAATGTCAGTCAATAACAAACAGTAATGCAGGAGAACTTAAGTATCTTATACTCTAATGTACATTAGGAGGCAAAAAACCATACACAAACTTGTACAGAATTTTGTCTAACTTTATTTGTGCAGTGTTTGCCATTTTATATCATTTACAATCAGCTTTTGCCCACCTCACTGACGTGGTCAGTGACAGGGTCTTTACATCATAGTAACTTATGAAAAAGTGCTGAGATAGTGCTTTTCAAAAATCTTTTTCCCATGAGAATATTACAGCCTTGCAAAGCACCTGGTCAATCACAATGTCCTTCCGAGGATGTAGCCAATCCAAGGCTCTTAGATTAGCTCGAATACAATGGATGAATGTCTCTTTAATACATTTCTTTGTCCCTTTCCAGCTGGACACTATCTCTGATAGTGCGCACAACCATTCTTCTGGTGGAAGCAGGAAAAGATACACATGCACACAGATTCATTATTTTCTAACTTTGCAAAATAATCTTTACTGACAGAAATGAGCCAGCCGAGCTGCCAAGGCCAAGTTTCTAATCACACTGCAGCTTATGCTTCAAGCAATAATATGCGAGTTTATTTCTACTATTATTCTAGTAAAACAGAATTAAATGCATTACTATTTTTCAACCTTTGCTCTTCATATGGATTTGGGCACATTTATTCCTGTCTAAAGCACACATTTCTCTATATATCTGACCACACAACTTATATATATCTGAATGCTTGAATACACATTTTTCTAAGCAGCATATATGTAAATATATATTTTCCTAGGCAGCATGTATGTAAATATATTTTCTGGGCAGCACATATGTGAATATATATATTTTTCTAACATTCTCCCTCCTGTTAATGCATTTCATTCTATTTGAAACATAAACAGTATCATTTCATTCCTTAGCCTTTTCCTTTCAAGGACTTTCAGCTAAGTTAGTCATTGGTTTTATATTTCAGAAAAAGCATCATTTGAAATTAATCTTTTAATTTCAACACTTTGGTAAAAAGTTTCAGTAGCAGATATATCAACAAATTTTTGATTAATCTTTTCATGCAGGGAATTTCACAGTAAACACATGCTCCTATTAGGAGTATACCCACACAAATAGCAATTAAATGTTTAATAGGATGGAACCCCACCCCCCCAAACAGATTCTGGAAAAAGTCCGTCAGTGGGTTTGGGCCTGGTTTAGTCATTGCTGATACTTGCTGAATTACCTCTAGGTGGTCATTGATTTCATGTTGGTTGTCTGGAATGTACGCACAGCATTTTTCTTCGTGTACCACCTCTTGCCGCTAGGGTGAAGTAAAGAGCCATTCGATTTTGTAGCACAACAGTTTTATTGCATTCAGTTCATTAGTCACCAATTCTAGGGTGGAAAAAGTTGCATTGCTCATGACTTCTTGACAGCTTTCTCAGCTCCCAGATCGATTTGACTGCTCCATAGGCTGGTGGTATTCCTGCCCTGGATATAACACTGTTGCCCAAGTTTATATGAGTCAATTTACTTTTGTCTTTCACTGAATTATGGCCTTTTCAACCAGCTTCGATTTTACCAACTGGATTCACAGGTTTTTTTCACTGGACCTTCAGATTCTCGAGCTGTTTTCCTTACGTTTTGTATCTTACCCAAAGGTAATTCTGCAGTATGTCTTATTGCTGAAACCAGATAACCCAAAAAACAACTGCCGGACCAATTCTCAGGTAACCATTTATATGCCTTTTTCCCACAAATAAAATCATTACTTTGGTACTAATACGTGTTATCCCTGCATGAAACATTTTCTATTCTTAATAGACAATTGCTTAGTTAAGACTGGATTGTCACATACTGCATTTAATGTAGTTTTCATTGAACTCAGATATGAATCATGGTTAGTATCACAAACAGTACCCCACTTTTGACTTTAATGTAACATTTATAAGACATTGTTATATTACCATTACTCCAGCCCACCTGGAGGGTATTACTTTTGTAGAAACATACAACTCCTTTTTGTGTGACAGGTAAAAATAAAGCAATTTTGTCCTGTGATCTCACAGTTTCTGTATAAAAAAAACTTTCCAAAGTCTCATTTTATCCCCAGAGGGACAGTGGACATTACAGTCTTTTATATGCTGTTGGTATAGCTGTACAAACCCAGCAATTTGAAATGTGCATAGTTTCTGTATGCACAAGCTTCATGGCCAGGTATGTGTTAAAGTTTGGATGCCAGTCTATAAACAGTTCATCACGTCTTCTCACTTTCACTTGTGTGGTTGAGTGCAGGGAAAAACCACAATAAGAGAAAAATTGTCACACTTATAGTCAACAAATGCACAGTTAACAAAATAATTATGCAATAGTTCTTGGGTTGCTCTGCTTTTTGTTTGCTTTACTCTTGGCCATTTTGCCCTTGTGTATCAGTCACAAAGTTCTTATTCAGCTGAAAGTTCTTTTGTCTGAAAAGAGTTAAACTGCAAAACAGATTTATTTATTAACAGTTTCTTTATATAATTAGCTAGTGAACTGTCAGCCTCCAGCTCTGCAGGCATGAGAGCTTTTACTGAGGCACATAATATGCCCTTCCAAGTACTACTTCAAAGGGGATCAAACCCTTTACATTTGTTACTGTTTTCATGCTCAGCAATGCTAGAGGTAAACAGCAAATCCAATTCTTCTGAGTCTCACTCATCAACTTCCTTAACTTGTTTTTTAAAATCCCATTGTACCTCTCCACCAGTCCTGCTGACTGTGGGTGGTAAGCACAGTGATTCCTTAAGGAAATCCCAAAAAATCTCCCAAGTTGTTGAATTGTCTGATTGACAAAATGTGTCCCATTGCCACTATAGATTCTTTCCGGTATGCCAAATCTAGGAATTATTTCCTTTACTAGGGCCTTTGCCACTGTTGCTGCATTCGGATTCCTGGTTGGAAAAGCTTCTACCCATTTTGAAAACATATCTATGATCACTAAACAGTATTTCTTTCCTTCACATTTATTCAACTCTATGAAGTCCATACAAATAGTATGGAATGGATATGGTGGTGTAGGGAAACTCCCTTGCTTGTTTTTAAATGCTCCTTGTGCATGGTGCTTGTTACAAGTATGACAAGCTGCACAAAATTTTATTGTATAATTTATGTATCCATATGTTTGGAATATTTTATTTACTAACTGTACCATCCCCCCTGTTGAGACATGGCTCTGCCCATGGCTCAACAAAGCTGCATATCTAAATAAATTAGACGGTAATATTGTTTTTTTTCCCTTTGGAAATGTACAGTCCATTCTCAAAAATTGCACCTTGTTTTACCCAGTTTTGTTTTTCTGCTTTTGTAGTAAGCATTTGCATTGTTTTTAACATGTCTAAATCTAAAATCTCAAAGGGTTGTAATTTTTCATTTAAAAATAAAGTTTCTGAGTCTGAGGCTGCTTGCTTTGCAGCTGCATCAGCTCGTGCATTACCTTTTGAAATCTTATCCTGTTGTTTTGTATGAGCTACACATTTACAAATAGCTACTTTGGTAGGCAACTGAATAGATTCTAATAGCTCCAAAATAAATTGCGCATGATTAATAGGTTTTTCACTGGATGTAATCATCCCTCTATTTTCTTTATTGTTGTGCAAACACATGCACTGTAGAAAAAGCATACTGATTATCAGTATATATGTTTACTTTTTTTTGCCTTTTACTAAAATACATGCTCCTGTCAAAACTACCAGTTCTGCTGCTTGAGCATACAAGTTGTGTGGCAAAGTTTGTGCTTCTAGATTTTTAGTGTCTGTAACTACTGCATACCCCACCAGATTTTTTTCTGTAGGACCCCTTCTGCATGAGCCATCCACGTAATATGTCACCTCAGTATCATCCAAGGGCATATTTGTAAGATCTTGTCTAGGTAAAGCTAACTGTTTATATGAGGTTGACTCAGCAGTATGGTCATACATGAAAGATGTCTAGCAGGAGAAAGGTATGCAACTTTTTCTTGTAGCAGAATTATTGCAACTGCATGAGGCATTCTCAATGTGAGAGGGTGGAATAACACCACTGAGGCTGAAGCCTGCACTGCCATTGCTGCTGCAACTACTGCTTGTACACAGTGAGGCAAAGGTTGCACCACTGGGTCTAACTGTGATGAATAGTAAGCTTATGGGGCATTGCTTATCCCCATGTTGTTGCTTTAATACTGATGTCATGTACCATTGCTTACAATCTATGGTCTAAAAAAAAAACGTTTGTGATAACTTGGAAGTCTTAAAACTAATGAAGAAGCTATTAACTGCTTCAACCTGCAGAAAGCCATTTCTGCTTTTGTTTTCCATTGTAAAATAATTTGGTACCCAGTTCCAACAAAAATTAGTTGTACCTAAGAAAAGACATTATTTCTTTTTTAGTTGTTGGTTTGGGTGCTTGCAAAATTGCTGTTTTTTTCCCTTTTTTCTTTCCCCTTATCTAGTATTTTACCTTTATTGAATATCACATATCCCAGGTATCTAACCTGTGTTTTTTTTCCCAAAGTTGTAACTTACTTTTGTTTACTTTGTGTCCTTGTATTACTAAAAAATTTAACAATGCTACTGTATTCACCCTGCACTGCTGCTGGGTGCTGTTAGCAAGATGTCATTTACATAAAGTAAAATTTGACTACTTTCTGGTGGGGTAGACCCTGCCAGGTTGCTAGCCATTTTTTGTGCAAATATTATTGGGCTCTCACAATATCCCTGTGGTAGTCAGTATATGTATACCTTTTACCCTGAAATGTAAATGCAAACCAATATTGACTATCAGGATGTATAGGTATTGAAAAGAAAGCATTGCTCATATCTACCACAGTAAAATACTTTTGTTGTGGCTTTAAATCATTTAACAAGGTATGTGGGTCTGGCACCGTGGGTGCTCTAGGTATTACTGCATTATTTACAGCTTATAAATCTTGTACCATCTGCCATTCCCCGTTTGCTTTTTTAACAGGAAATAGGGTGTATCACATGGTGAATCAGGAGATTCTACCAGTACTCCTTTTTTGAGTAATGCTGCTTATTATAGGCTTAATTTTTACTTTTGCATTCTTTTTCAAAATGTATTGTCTTTTCTGTGGTCTAAAAGCTGACTTTGGGGTAATTGTAACTGGTCCTGCTGCTTGAATAAGCCCTACATTTAACTTGCCTGTTGACCACAGAGTTGTTGGAATTTTACACAAGGCCTCTTCTTTTTCTTTTAATAAAAATGCTATCAGCTGTCCTTACTAGACTGCAAGTGTACAGCTGTATGTGTCTGTGTCAACCAATTCAGTTTTGTTTTTATATCCCTTGTCCTGACATTTTTAAATCAGTCTGTTTTCCCATTTTGTTACCTTTTTTCTAAGTCTGCCCATTTAACACTTTTGTTTTTTGTCAAGCTGACATGTGGCAGTCTATTGGACTTATACAATCTCATGAACTCCTGAGGTAATGAACAGCTTACTACACTGTTTCCCTCAGTATCCCAGCATAAAGTTTGTAATATTAATTTGTCAGCAGGATTTTTACTTATATTCCTTATCAGGTCCTGGTGTGCTACAGTAGTATGGAGTACAATGTAACAAGTGCTGCTGATCAGTGTCAAGGGAGGGTACCTTACTGATGGCTACGTTTATCAGTTCTTTGGTTACTGCCCTGGACCAATCATAACTAGGTCCTGGCTGTACCAATAATAGGCTTCACCCTCTGATCACACCACAAGAGCATCCATTTGTCTTTGTGCTTCCATACCCTGCATGGTAGGAACTACTGCTATGCCAAATATCTGCACAAGGTCTCTTCCCAGTAAGTTTACTGGATATTTTGCAGAAACTACAATTTTGCTTTTCTGAGTCATACCTGAAACAGGGTCAGTTATTGCTATATTATGGGAAAGTGGTTCCCTGTATAGCTGTCCATTTGCTGCTTTTACTAATATATAATCAGGTGATTCAGAATGTTTTGGTAACTTGGAGGGTGTATCAAAGTCCGTGACGCTCCTGAGTCACACAGGAATTTGACCTTTTTCCTCCACCAGAAGTGTTACTTCTGGTTTTGTATTTGCTAGGTAGAGCTCCAGGCTCAACAATGCTAAATCTAAAATTTTATTTTCATTTTATCCTCTACATCTGTTTGTACTTTCTCTATTTTCTCTACTACATTCACATTTTCTTTTTGTTTATTAACCTTTCCTGATGATTTTTGGTTATTATCACTATCATATAGTCAGTCCACATCTCCTTTATCTTCTGTCATTGCTTTCTTATTTTGTTTATAGTCCCTAGCTAAATGCCCTTTTTACCTGACTGTAATACAAATACTTCAGCTCCGTCTTCAGCAGTGAAGACTTGTGCCTTTTTTTCTTTTTACTATTAAAGTGTCTTTCAGTACGTCTAGCATACTCAAGTAAGGCTTACAGCCTGCTTGTTCAGTGATTTATCATATGCCTTGTAATAAAACTACTAACAGAGGCAATGCAACCTTTTAAAAATGTATGTTTTAATTGTTGTTTTAAGCATTTTAATGATCTAGCATAATATCCATCTACTGTCTCATTTTCCTGTTGTATGCATTAATTAATGCAAGTCCAGTCTGCTCTAAGTTTTCATTTTTTAGAGATTCTGTCTGTTAGACCTTTCACTCTGTTGTCTAAAAATGTTTCAGAATTTTTTAAGCTTCTGTTTTTTTTTTTTTTTACAATTTGCTTCCTCAATCCACCTATGTGCTTGAGGTATGCCTAGTTGGTGCTGTTTTTCTTTTGCCTGACGCCCTGCATCAGATTAAAGCTTGTTTAAGGAGTTTAACTAGTGAAAGTTTATCTAGTTTACTATCAAATTTATAGTTGTTAACACATTTTGCAAAATATCTCACATTATCTGCTTACTGCAATTGCATATGCTTCACATTATCCGTTAGGCGGATCTCGTGATCTCTTAGTGCACTGATTTCCCATGTCTTAAAAAGACTGTTACGTAACCCTTCTCTTGTACCACGTGGTATCTTATTTCCCCATATCCACAGTAGTGTCTAGAATGACTGTTTACTTTGCTTTGTTATTCCCTGATCTATGACTCAAGATACAATACTTCGACTCTCTCTCTCCCTGCTATCACAAACCTTAGCAATAGCACAGTGTAACCTGGTCCCTGATCTAAAACAAAGACAAAGAGGGAAATTCTTCTTACCTGAGCCTCCTGCTTTGACTGTCTTTTTCCTTGGGGCCCAGTCTTCCGCTTTTCAGCCACAGATCAGAAAGTGGACAGCCTCTTTACACACAACAATTCAGTCGGAGGTCTTTTCACTTTAAGAAGAACCATTTTTTCGGCAGCTTCTCCTGCGCAGATTTATCACCACTCATGCACTCTGTGACCTGCAGCTTACCAAGGGAATTCCGGCTCGAAGGACCAAAATGTTAAATAAATTTGTTAGAGTCAGACTGTAAAAATCATCTGGCATTCAAAAACAATGTCAGTCAATAACAAACAGTAATGCAGGAGAACTCAAGTATCTTATACTCTAATGTACATTAGGAGGCAAAAAACCATACACAAACTTGTACAGAATTTTGTCTAACTTTATTTGTGCAGTGTTTGCCATTTTATATCATTTACAATCAGCTTTTGCCCACCTCACTGACGTGGTCAGTGACAGGGTCTTTACATCATAGTAACTTATGAAAAAGTGCTGAGATAGTGCTTTTCAAAAATCTTTTCCCATGAGAATATTACAGCCTTGCAAAGCACCTGGTCAATCACAATGTCCTTCCGAGGATGTAGCCAATCCAAGGCTCTTAGATTAGCTCGAATACAATGGATGAATGTCTCTTTAATACATTTCTTTGTCCCTTTCCAGCTGGACACTATCTCTGATAGTGCGCACAAGGCCATTCTTCTGGTGGAAGCAGGAAAAGATACACATGCACACAGATTCATTATTTTCTAACTTTGCAAAATAATCTTTACTGACAGAAATGAGCCAGCCGAGCTGCCAAGGCCAAGTTTCTAATCACACTGCAGCTTATGCTTCAAGCAATAATATGCGAGTTTATTTCTACTATTATTCTAGTAAAACAGAATTAAATGCATTACTATTTTTCAACCTTTGCTCTTCATATGGATTTGGGCACATTTATTCCTGTCTAAAGCACACATTTCTCTATATATCTGACCACACAACTTATATATATCTGAATGTTTGAATACACATTTTCCTAAGCAGCATATATGTAAATATATATTTTCCTAGGCAGCATGTATGTAAATATATTTTCTGGGCAGCACATATGTGAATATATATATTTTTCTAACAATTCCCCTAGCCCAACCTTCAACTGTTATTCAATCTGTCAATTTCTAGTGGACAACAGCAGCAGCTGGGTATTCCAACATATCATTCCAACTCTCATCCATAAGGAATAATGAACACGTGGAGCCTTTCCATCCCTTCCAGCCCTGCCAGCAGGTATCTGAATTCAGACCATGTGGACAATAATAACAGCTTTATCCCTCTACACCAGCATTTATTACATTTCCTCTAGAATTATATTTCTGGCAAAATGAGAATGGCTTGGATTATACAATAGCAATTTTGATAAACAGCTATTTCAGAATTATTTAATCCATAATGTAATGGCATCAAAAAAGGCATTAAATTATACTTTTGAAAATAATTATTTCTTATATCTTTCCAATTATTCTGAACTATTAACTGTATTGTAATATGAATGTCAATACACACAAACTTTAAATAAGAAACCTTAGAAATAGAACATGTATAAGTAAGGGTATCCTGCCTAGTATAAATGGGGAGTATTTATTAACTTGTACAACATTTACAGCACACTGGGCTGATAACTCAACCTGCATAAGTCAAAGCAAAACATATGAACAGATGTCTAAGACTCTGAGGAACTGATAAGGATTCTTAGACACTTGACACACCGATGTATAACTTAGCAGCAACATATTACTATAAAGATCTGGTACATAAAGTAACGGCAGACTGGTACTGGGAGTACAGGAAAATGAGATTTTCTTTCAGCTATTACAATGACAATACTTTTTTGTATTTAAGATGTTTTATGTGAAATAATGTGAAACAAACATAACCCTGTACTTTGATACACTGAGGCATGGCAACAGCATTTTATAAATTCCACATTCTGAACAAAGTAAGGTAAAAGTAATGTAAGTCCAAGCCGTAGAAACATATAATCATTGTTTGACATTTACTAATCCTTTACATTGAGTCTCTGCTGTCAGTTTACATATTTACAAAAATATCAAAAATTATTATTCATGCAGGGTCTAAAAATATACCAATAAATAATAAACAAGATACTTTTACTTAATCTGATTTCTGCAAATCTTTACTTGTTAGAATATAACCTTTGACTGATTTTATGGAAAAGTACTGGTAACAAATTATATTTTAAATGGTACCTACTTCATTTTTGTTTATAAAATTGAAAGCCTTTGGAGCATCCAAAGAAGCGATTAAACTCAATGTCAGTAATATTTTGACATTTCAACAATTTCTTAATGACTGGTTGTAATTTTTAATGAATGATGCACTTGCTTCTGTTTCTCACTCCATCTGTCGCTGAGAAGGCAGGGTTCTCTTTAATTACAGTCAGTTGTCAGGTAATCTAGGAATATATAATTTTGCAGTCAGTAATACATTTGTTGGCTCACGACTAAGTAATTCTAATTGGTCCTTGTGATTTACTAAGATTTTAGCTTGCATTGTAGTGTTAAGAGAAGGTCTGGTTACCTATAATTTCAAAAATCATTGTATTCAGTATATATGTAATACACTACACCCTTACTATATTACAAAATTCAAGGAGAACTCCTCCTGCTTTTCTGAATGGCAGACCTTTGATCACCTGAGATATAGTTTTGATTGTAGAAGTGAATGGAATACATTGCATTAAAACCTAAAATATTCTTTATCTTTGTTGAAGTAAGGCCTTAGGTTTTATATGTCAGGTATTCAGGCTACAATCCCGAGAGTACAGTAATCGGTCTTATCTGCATGCATTTATCACTCAATCACTGAACTGAGAAAATCGTAATCAAATACTTAGTAAGATGATGCGTAACATAACTGTCGACGCGTTGCAAGTCTTTTCAAAATCAACTAGTGAATGCACATGTGTGATAAAAGATTGCATAACGGACCAGTATATGTGGAAAATGGAAAAGTTGATAACATTTAGTCAACCATTGTTTTTAGTTGAAATGCATACAGTATACCCAGCAAGACTGTAGGAGTAAGGAAGTTTCTCCTTACCCCCAGGATTGTGCAGTCTTGAAGTTAGGATATTTAGAAATGCATGGCAAGGAGGAGGTCCCATGCAAAAGTGTTTCTGAATATCTGTCTGTTAAAGTTTGCACTGTCTACAATGGAGTCAGTTATTTGTGGCCCAATGTTAAATGGTATGATCTTCAGCTACAGAACCATGCATGTATAAACACCAAAAATACGACTAAAATAGAGGAGGAGAGTGATTATTAATGAACACCACATTTCTCCTTTAAAGCTATTTTTTGCAGTGAGCAAGCCACAGCCCCCCACCCACCCACACACACATCCACACACACACACACACACACACACACACACACACACACACACACACACACACACTTAAAATCTTCTGAGAAATGTCGATCTCAGAATTCGTATCTTTAACTCTGGATTTGTCATTCAACCTTCATATTTTCAAACTTGACATTTTAAGTCCCAACATTTTAAATGTTTATCTAGTTCTATGTATCTATATCTATCTATCTATATATCTATATATATATATATATATATATATATATATATATATATATGTGCATATATATTTTTGTATGTATGTATGTATATATATATATATATATATATATATATATATATACATACACATATATATACATTCATACATGTGTGTGTCTGCGTGCATGTAAAACATCAATAATTTAAGTTAGAAATCATACATAATTTTAGTGTTATGTTACAAAGAAGCAGCATTTCTGAAATAGTACCACTCCTGCTTAAGATATTCAGCAACTGTTTTCCAAAACCAGCAGCAGACAGGCAGTTGGCTTTCTGCTCAGTGATTTCTGCTCATAGCACAATCAACCCTTTTCCATGGAAGATGGCATCCTTACACCTCTGCAGAGGCCTTGTGGTAAAACTAATTAAGCCAGGATAAGGAATGCTCAATGCTAATGGAATGTCATTAGAGATGGCCTTCCTATGTCCTTAAACTGGTTCTAAACACAGTATAACTCTTTTTAGGATATTTTGGGTTTATTGCATAGAAATAACTAAACATGATATCATGTTTTTTTTTGGTTTTTTTTTGCCTTTGGTATCAATCTCAGTATTTCCACACCTCTTCCCAGGCTTAACATATTTTTTTTCATTTTTCTGGACTATTTTTCTTTTGACTCAATGGAAACTATAAGTTCAGGGCCTAACACTTGTGCCAAGATCTCGGTCATCCTTAAGGGATATTACACTACTTTTACCATTACTCCTGTAGGACCAAAGAGATGACATTCAGCACATTTCTTAATGGACTTACACAGAGACATTTTGAAGCAGTTCACAATGTAGCATCACCTTAGTTACAATGGTACCTCCATTTGATATCAAGTCTTGTATGATGATGAAGTCTGTCATATGCCTGCACACACTACACTGCATTTAAAGCTTCTCTGTTACATCACTTAAGTGGTAGGTAGGAGGTATTGCAATCCAACCAACTGCTCAGCTATCTGAATGGTCATGTCATCTCAACTATGTCACCAATGGTGAAAATGACATTCAGACCAGACTCCTTGTCTTAGCAAACTATACTGATATTCCAACTCACAGGCCAGTTGTTTGATTGGGATTAACACATACATAGTTCATTACTTGGAGCATTAAGTGCAGTTTAATGACATTCCCTTAGGCAGGGTTTATCTTTGTCTCGTACTGTTGGAACAGAAGTCAGTACTGGATAAGCTCTCATTCTGTTGACTTTATTGCAGTATAACTACAGTAGTAAAAAGACTCGTAGACATACCATGCTACAAGAACTAAGACTATATTCAGGCTAGGACTGTTGTGTATTCAAGGTGTTTCTTTTAATTTATAACATGATAAAGACCCCATTAGTGAATTAGTGATGCCAAACATTACTACACTGTCCAATGTTATGTTTTAGCATTTTCAAATGGTTCTACAGAGGACTGTCAGAATGATGCTTCCATTCCAGTTTGTACTGTTTATTATGTTTACTCTGTTACCTTAATTTTCATATGGGAGTTACATGCTTTCTTTTATATCCTCCTCCTCCTGGTAAATGTGTTGATTTAAATATTTCTGAATGACATTAAAATTATTTTCAATTTGACTGCATTATCCATATCACAACTGCCATGGAAGACATAACCGTAATATCAAATCTCTGGCATGTAACTAAAATAAAGAAATTACAATAACTGAAAAATTTAATAGACCTGAAATTGAACCCCAAGGGGTAACACAACTGAGAATTACTGGGAAAGAATAAATTATTATAAATTCAAGTATGATACACACTTTGGGAAAAAGAAATAACACTAGTGCGAAACAAACTCTTTTATGTTAAACCTTTTTTGAGTACAAGTAGAGGTTTGGCACTTCCTAAGGTATCAAGGCCCTTATCTTTTCTAAGAAAAAGAAAGCAGTGACATTTCTTTCATCACAGTATTATTATATGCCTGCAAAAGGCTTCATAACTGTTTTTGTACTGTAGCCTTAGGAAAAACTATACTGGCATTCAGATTCATACTGTCTGTTAAAGTGGAAAGGTGTATACATGGTGTAAATATGCATTTATCCTCAATTAGAAAAAAGAGAAAACAAAGTTATGAGTGATATCTTACTGTTGTTGTTGTTTTTCTTTCGGCTTTTCCTGGTTAGGGGTCGCCACAGTGGAACTCCAGTTCGCTAATGATTGGCAGTCGATTTTTACGGTGCTGAAGTGCCAGCCCGATACCCAACCTTCAATGAAGGCACGCCCATCCTCCCAAATCAGACCAGTGTGTTCTATTCTCATTTGTTGTGGAAGCAACCTTTGTATAGGGAACTACTAAAGAAAAAGTCGTAAGTGCAAAATCATAATAGTTATGTTTCCACATAATGGAAACTAAGAATATGAAGTTTTAAACATAACATATTCAACAATGTTTTATTCAAAAAAAAAAAAGGAGAGAGATTGCATTTAGAAGTTGAGAGTGTTAAGCATGTGCATTCATTATACTGCTAATATGCAAACTCTCACTTAAATTATTTTTACTGCAAGGAGGAGTGTTATGAACTTAGTCTATTATAAAGCACTCAGAATAGTTGGTTTACTTTAACTTATCTAAGCAGTAGTTTCTCTTTGATTTTCTCATAGATTCATAGGTTCATATGTAGGCACTAGGCTATCGTCCCTAGGGCCTATACAAGCCTAGCCAAAAAGGTACCCTGGCTTTCGCCACCCAAAAAAAAATTGTTTTCCTGTGCCCCTGTCAAGCAGAACCACAGAAGTGATCCCTGGGATGAATTTCCTATTACCCATCCAATCATCAAGATTTTTATTGAAGAGTGCTAATGAGGAGCTCTGTTTGACATAGATAGGTAGTCTACTAAACAAATGGTGCCCAAAGTGCTCAAATTAAACCAGATAACCAAAAAGATTTTTAAATATGTACATTTTTCATCCACCCATTAAGCTAAACATATATGTGTGTATATATATTTATGTGTTTTCATATTTTATACATTTTTTGTTGATAGAATTCTTTTTGAATCAATTAATTATTTAATATTTGTACTTTAATATTCATGAGATGGGATATTTATTGCATTGTATTGGTTAACTTTTAACCAATGAATTCAAACTGGTTGTTATTTAAGTTTTAATATTTTCACAGTTACTTGTTCTGAGGAAGTCATACTATTTGATGAAAGCGCTTAACCTGTGGTTTTTGTGTCAATAAACCTTTTCTGTGGACCCACAACATTGTGCTCTTTTTGGTTATATAGATAGGTAGTCTGTTCCAGAGTATGGGAAGTCTCTGGGACAGGAATCTATCCCTCCAGCATGTTCTGTTTATTGTGGTGACAAGGTTTAAGTCCCTAGAGCATGTAGCTTGGAGGGATTGGGATTTCTTTAAGTGGAGCATGTCCAACAGCTCTGGGTTTGGCATAGCTTTGAATGTTAGGCAGAGATCACCTCTGAGTAGGTGATATGCGATGGAGTAAAGCTGCAGTTTTTTTAGTCGTTCTGCGTAATGCATCTGTTTGAGGCCGGTAATCCTCTTTGTGAGGTACTTTTGTGTCCTTTCCAGTTGTTGTAGATGTCTTGTGAGGTGCATACCAAAAGGGACGTTGTACTCTATAATGGGTCTAATGAGTGATGAGTAGAGGGGAACAATGACTTCTTTTTATTTGGATGAGAACCCTTTTGTGAGGAGGTGTGCCATGTAGAAGGATTTCCTGACCACTGTGGTGATGTGATTATCAAAGGAGAGACTACTGTCCACCTGTGTTCCAAGGTCTCTTATCACACTTTCGGTGTTAAGTATACTACCGCCTATGTGGTAGTTCATGGGTACAGAGTTTTTACCAAAGGGGATGACAATGCACTTTTTGGCATTGAGCTTGAGACCATGGCTTTAACACCAGGCATCTGTCTCAGTGAGGCCCTTTTGTAGGATGTCCACATTGTTAGGAGTTTTGATTATGGCTCCTAGTTTGCAGTCATCTGCGAATTTAGTTAGCCAAAGACCTTCTGTGTTAGTGTCTACTTCAGAGAAGTAGATACCAAACAGGAGAGGACCCAGGACTGAACCCTGTGGTACTCCACTTGTCACTGGTCTAAAGTCTGATTTGGAGTCTGCTACTTTCACAGTGTGGGATCTGTCAGTAAGCCACTTGGCAACCCATCTAGTGACATAGGGATTTATACTTAGTTTAGTGAGTTTACGTATAATTCCAGAGTAGGGGATGGTGTTGAACGCCTTGGCAAGATTTAGATAGGCTGTGTGAACCACCTTACCCTCATCTATGGCTTTCGTGACTACTTCAAAGAAGTCTATGAGGTTTAGGAGACATGATCTGCCTTTTACAAACCTGAACTGTGTGGGGTCCAGAGTTTGGAGATCTCCAATGTCTTTGTTTATGAGTTCTATGATTATGCGTTCCATGGCCTTGCAGACCAGGCTTATCAGGCTAATGGGGTGGTAGTTCCCGGGGTCTGTTGTGGCCCCCCTTTGTGGAGTGGGATAATTGTCACGGTGCACGATTCAATGGGCACAAAGACTGAGGTGAGGCTATGACTGAACATGGTACTTTGGTGGGGTGCCATTTCATTCTGTAGTTCATGTAGAAGGCAGCCTGTATTTTACTCAAAGTATTTTTACACATTATTTGAGTGTTTTGCTACCACTGCAGCCATATGAAAGGATCAAAGTATTATTTATTCTACTGTATGACCAATGGGAAGCAGAGACAGAGTGGGCATTACTTCCATCTTTTCAGAATGATGATTCTTTTCTTTTTCAAATTAAGCTCAGACTGAAGTGATACTATACAAGAAAGGGCAGTGAAAGAGTGTAACCTTCACACGGAGGTTATACTTTGCCTTAATTTCCCAGTGAAATCATTTTGAGTTATGCTTATATGCATTCATTCCTTATCTCCTCAAATATGTATGTTTATGCATTATTTGTCAAAGCAAAAGGTTTTAGCCCAAAATGGACACGTTGATGTGCCTAGAGCTCAATCATTTTGATGCACCAAAGCTTCCTCAGAAGATTTAAGGTGAAATGTGTTTCAGAGGAAGCTTCAACAATCTGCTCCAGTACACATTTTTTAAATTCTTTACAAGAAATTTACATAAATTTATTGGATCTTCAAATAGGTAGTAATATTCCTAATCTAAACTAAGCTGTAAATCCAAATTAATTTAATTGTAAATGGTCTCTAATACATGAGTTAAATATAGTTAAATGTATTATTTTGTACCAGAAATTAACTTCATTGCTTAATGTAATGCATTAATCAGACGTTCACATATAAAATGCATTAGTCTGTCTTCTGTTAACAGTGAGTATAATGCATTGGTGCAAAACTGCTAATTATAGTGAAAGAATATTTTATAAAGACCTTTCAGGTGGTTAAAATAAGCAAACTTGAAATTTAAGCTAGAGAACAACTAAAGCAAAAATAGTGGGAAGTGCGGATTGTATTTTTACTGCCTCACAATTTAATAATGAAATAATCCAAAACCCTTTCATTCCATGTCCAAGTACCAATAAATAGATTGCACTCGTTATGTTCAGAGACTGCCTCTGAAAAAAATAACGAAAATATAAATTCCATTATACAACGACCCCCCCCCCATTAATATTCAAAAACGTGCACGCTGATTGGTCAGCATGCACATTGTAAATCAGAGTTATAGTAATGGAAAAAGGTCTGGTCGCTCAGACTTTTTCCATTCCTATAACTCTTTTTTTTACAGCAACAGAGAACGCAAGATCTCCGTTGCTTCACACTGCCTCGCTATGTTAAACGAGTTTAACATAGCGAGACAGTTTGTAAAAAGCAACGGAGATCTTGCTTTCTCCATTGCTTCCACCCACAGCTCTGATGTACTGTGTAGGCATACGCGTGTGCAGTACATCAGAACTGCCGCAGAATACCAGACAGTTGCGGAAGGGCAGCAAGGAGGCATTATACAATGCCATTATTTAAGAAAAGTAATTATTTTTTTTCTTAAATAATGTCATTGTATAATAGCAATAACCCACTTCTGGGTGTGGGTAATGCTGGATTTACCCACGGTTGGCTTTGTTTGGCCACTTGGGCTTTGCCCTCATGACCAAACCACACCAACCGTGGGTAAATCCAGCATTACCCACACCCAGGCGTGAGTTATTGCTATAATATTTCATTATCAGGGTACAGTCAGTTGTTGTTAAAGTCAGAACAACTGACATTATATAAGTCATCACATTATGTCTGAAATGGGTCAAAGCATCAATGACAGTTCTTTAGTGACCATTTGGTAAAAATAATTTATCTGCAAATACCTAAGAACATTTACCAGTATAACCTCATTTCCCATAAATGTGGTTTCTACAATGGTTATAGTACAATCACAGCTCTCTGGTTCCTTACAAACAAAGTATTCCTGAACATGGACAAAAGCCTATAAAAGTTACTATTTTTACAAAAGCCTTGTAGATCAGAATATCTCATTATCCGTATACTTGAAACTCTCTCCTATGCAGCAAAGCCTCAATAGATAGAGGAATCTCATGTTCCCCGTATGCTCTATCTCAAAATGCTGCAGCCTCTAACAAAAACATAAAAAAATTCAAACAATTTACATCAAAATATGTATATTCATCATCATGTTTCCAAGATACCACTGCCAAACTGTTAATAAAGCTAAATGGCTATCATACAACGAGCATCTTTCTTACTTATCTATTATTTAACTTATCATGGTCCCTTCATCCCCTTATCTGTTAAACTCTCTCAGAAAATATTGTTCTATAACCTCAGAGGTCAAGCCCACACTGGTCCTGTACTACAATCCCCCCAAAAAAACAAACTTCACTGCACTAACCACAGCTTCTCCATTTTTGATCCCAAACTCTGGAATCATTGTCTCCACATCTCAAATATGTTAATTTTATACATCAAATTCTGTACCTAATATTGGACATTAAAATTAAAGAACTAAGACTGTATCCAAAGCCATTTAAGAATTTATCCAAAGCCATTTATAGAACAGTATTTTCTGAGAGAACTAGACAAACTTTCAACTTAAACACTCAAACCATTCACTTCTCAGCCCGGCACTTGCTCAAAACTCATAGCAAGCACTAATAAACCTTAGCACTAGTCCCCCCTATACTGTAGAGAAGGACAAGGCTCTCTATTTGACCTTACCAGCCAGTCAGTAAAACAGTTCACTGTACCTATCCAGGCATGTCCAAAGGGCAGTTTCAGGTGTACTCTCCAATCCAACTGGTGAATCTAGGCATTTTGAGGCAATGTTACAACTGCCTCATGTACAGACAACCCTCTTCTCCTACCACCAAACACTAATACATGCAAGAGATGCAATTATACAGCCAAACTGGAGGTAAGCTCTCTCAACCCAAGACTGGACCAGACAGTCAAGAGGAGAACAGAATTACTTGCATCACACCACCAGTCTCACATAGACCTATGAAACCAGCACCGACAAAAAACACATATAAATACACAAAAACATACTCAGAGGCCCGAATTAAAATCTGCAAAAGCAACAGAGACCTCCAAAGCAGACATCAAGCAACCTCCACCCCCCAACACAAACCATGAAACACATACTTCACAAAACCAGTCTGCCATGCAATCACAGCCCTTAAGGCAAAATAACATACCCAACACACTAGTAATAGGTGACTCTATAGTCAGGAACACTGATGCCCCACTCACTAGGCTGAACAAGGAGAAGGTCACTGTTAGCTGCCTGTCAGGTGCCAGGATCCGCCACATAACACAAGCACTGAGGTCACTCTAGAACAAGTACAAATACGACTCTGTCATTGTCCATGTTGGTGTGAATGACCTGAGCCGTACCTCCCTGGACTACATGAAAAGAGACATGGAGGAGCTCTCTGATCATGTAGCCCAGGCCGGTATGACCCTGACCCTGAGTAGCATCCTGCCTCACCAAGAATGATACCACAGTATAAAGAAAAAATATAAATTTCAACAATTGGCTAAGCTTCTGGTGTCATTCAAAGGGGATCCAGTGTCTGCCAGCCTGGGATGACATGCTGGACAAGCCATGCTGGTTTGCTAGAGACGGCTTGCACCTGTCACCCCTAGGCTTTTGAATGCTAGCCAAGGCTCTTGCCACCCCCATAGTGCCTTTTTTAGGCAAGGCTTAAAAGACAAACCCATCGCCATAAATAGTACAAGTAACAAAAAACTGAGGGTAATGCTATTCAATGCCAGAAGTCTAAACCTCAAAATGCATGCACTCGAGGCACTCCTTGGTATGGAGAAAATTGATATATGTGCAGTAAGAGAAACCTGGTTTAAGGCTCCAGAGAGCACCCTAGCGCTACCAGGCTACAACTCATACCATACATTTCGGCCACAAAACCTGGACCGAAATACAAAAGGCAGGGGTGTATCTATATTCATCAAAGATACCCACACCTCCAGGTTAGTGGCACAGCACAATACTTCAGAGATCATCCACATGCAACTAACAACGGGCAAAACTGCAATTCAAATTGTAGCTTGCTAAAGATCACCCACCATGTCCCATGACCCCCAGTCCGCATTTCTGGAAACACTGGGAAGCATAAAGGTCCTACCAAACACCCTGATATTGGGTGATTTCAATTACCCAAACATCAACTGGGAGAACTACTCAAGTACAAACTCCCTTGCCCAACATTTCCTAGAATTTATAAACTCAAATGCCCTGGATCAACTGGTTAACACCCCCACCAGAGGTGACAACATATTGGACCTGGTCATCACCAACATGGGTGACCGGTGATCCACACCAGAGGTCAACCTCTCACTGGTTAGATCTGACCACAAACTAATCACTCTGGATATCCACATTCTGTCCCCACCCCTGGTCAAAGAAACCACCGTGAAAAACTTTTCAAAAGCAAACTTCACATTACTTAAGACTGAGATAGAAAGTTTCAAAGCCCCCATGCTAAAGGATAACGCTGTCCAAGCTGCAAAATCCTTTACTAATGCACTCTACGGGCACCTACAAAAATGCATGGATCATGCTATCCCAAGCAAAACCAAGACTCACTCCTCCAAGAAAGGGAAACCAGTCTGGTGGACTCTTGCCATAAACAAGCTATACAATAGAAGGAGAAAACTAGCAAAAAAAAGAGTAAAATCCCAAGAAGGGAAGACATCCCTGATCAGTATCAGCAAGAAACTATGATCCCTCATAAAATCATCCAAGGCTAGCTTCAAAAGAAAAATTGCCAAAGACTCCAAAGATAACCACACGGCATTGTTTAGCTATGTCAAGAATTTAAGTGGCAATTCTCAGATCTGCTCGAAGTTAGTGCAGAATGGCAAAAAATACACTGAAATGACCGATATCGCCAACATCCTGGCAGACAGGTTCAGTGCAAACTTCACCCCCATCTCATCCCCAAAAGGGCCCATAACCATACCAAATGAATGTAGTGCCCCTGAATTCACAGACACTCAGGTTAAAACAGCCCTCTCCAAAGCCAAAAACACAGCATCAATGGGACCGGACGGTGTCCCAGGCTGCATCCTATATGAGCTCCAAGATGAACTAAGTCCTCACCTAAACACACTGTTCAAACTCAGCCTCTCCACTGGCTACATGCCCATAGAGTGGCGCACAGCAATGGTTACTCTGATCCACAAAGGTGGAGCCACAACAGACCCCGGGAACTATCTCCCTATAATCCTGACTAGCTTGGTCTGCAAGGCTATGGAGCACATCATCATGGATCTCATTAACAGAACCATTGGGAACCTCCAAACACTGGGCCCTACCCAGTTTGGCTTTGTTAAGGGCAGATCATACCTCCTAAACCTGGTGGACTTCTTTGAGACAGTTACCAAGGCTATAGACAAGGGAAGGGTGGTCCACACAGCCTACCTAGAACTCACAAAAGCCTTCAACACCATTCCCCAGTCAGGTATTATAGACAAGGTCACCAGTCTGAACATAAACCCCTATGTCACAAGATGGGTTCCCAACTGGCTCATGGACAGAACACACATGGTGAGAGTTGCGGGAGCTAGATCTGACTCTAAACCGGTTACAAGTGGCGTTCCCTAGGGCTCAGTCCTAGGACCCCTCCTGTTCGGCATATACTTCTCAGAGGTACAGGCAAGTACAGGAGGACTATGGCTGACCACGTTCGCTGACAATTGCAAACTAGGGGCTATAACTGACTCTCCGGCTGACACAGACATCCTCCAAAAGGGTCTAACTGAGACAGATATCTGGTGTCAAAACCATGGCCTCAAGCTAAATGCCGAAAAGTGCATAGTCATCCCCTTTGGAAAAAACAAAGTACCCACAAACTACTACATAGGTGATAGCCCCCTAAATACAGAAGACGTAATAAGGGATCTGGGGACCCAAGTAGATAGTAATCTCTCCTTTGATAATCACATTGCCAAAGTGATTAGAAAATCCTTCTATGTGGGCCACCTAATCACAAAAGAGTTTGCATCCAGATCAAAAGAAGTCATTGTGCCCCTCTATGCATCACTCATCAGACCCATCATAGAGTACAATGCCCCATTTGGGATGTACCTTACAAGACACCTGCAACAGCTGGAAAGACCACAGAAGTACCTCACCAAGAGGATCACTGGCCTTAAACAGATGCTCTATGCAGCTCGACTGAAGAAATTCCAGCTGTACTCGGTTGCATACCGCCTACTCAGAGATGATCTCTGCCTGACATACAAGGTCATGTCCAACCCAGAATTGATGGACATGCTCCACCTAAAGAAAACCATATCCCCTCGAGCCACACACTCTAGGGATCTAAACCCCACCACAACAATAAATAGGACATGCTAGATGGATAGATTCCTGTCCCAGAGACTTCCAATGCTCTGGAACAAAATTTCTATCTACATTAGGCAGAGCTCCTCGCTAACACTCTTCAACAGAAACCTTGACGACTGGATGGGAAACAGAATGTTTACCCCGGGGATCACTTCAATGGGTCTGCTGGACAGAGGCACAGGGAATTAATCTAAGGGGGCGGCGAAAGCCAACACATTCCAGCTAGGTTTATAAATGCCTTCAGGCAGATAGCCTCGTACCTACCTATGAACCTATGAACAACCCTTGGGGAAAAGTCTTATCGTTGATTGACACTATACAATAATTGATCAGACACTCTGATAATGGATTGGAGATACTTATAAAGTAACTGTATACATTAAAATCTGTTATAGTGTCAGGCTAATGTAAATGGTGTACATAGTTATTTAAGATGTTATTCTGATACTCTGGAACAAACTACCTATCTATATCAAACAAAGCTCCTCATTAGCACTTTTCAAGAAAAATCTTGATGATTGGATGGGAAATGGGAAATTCACCCTGGGGATCATCTCTGTGGCTCTGCTTAACAGTGGCACAGGAAAATAATTTTCTTGGGTGGCAAAAGCCAGGGTAAATTTTTGGCTGGGTTTGTATAAGCCCCAGGGCCGATAGCCTACTACCTACCTATGAACCTATGAACCTATGTATAAATACTATGTAATTCATTCAAATGTATTTGAAAAGTAAAAAAAAAATTTGAGAAATTCTGTACCTAACTAAAAGCAAATGTCAAACAGGCAAAATGCAGTTAGCTGCCTTCTCTCGGGTCACGTGACTTCTAATATTGTCTCAACAAAGACGCCTCCAAGAGCTCTCTGAACCCTCTAACTTCCTGAACAATATTAAAGATACTCCTTTACCATTTTATACTATACCTTTTAACTCCTCACCTCCAGTCTAACTATTCCTTCCTTCCTTTCCCCCCACAGTTTTACTTTCTCTTTCTAATGTCTTTCTCCTGTCTGATTTGATTTAATCAACTGTAAATGTAGTCTTGAATATATACCCCTATTAGCTCACTATATTTCATTATTTCACTCATAGCATAATAGCACACATTTACTTTAATGTTTAAAATGTTTTTTTTTTTTTACTCACCAGGCTAAGACTGAAATGAATCTACTATGACTCCCTCTACCCCCCCTACCCATATGTGTTAACCCTCCCACTGGTTCTAACCCCAACTCAACACATGGCATAACCAAAACCCTTTCATGGTGGCTGCAACTTTGGAATGACACATGTTTTGTTGTCTGTTTTCTTTTGTTTTTTTTTTCCACTGATCAGAAAAGATTTTGTTTCAGTTAATACAGGCTTTAACCTAATCTGTTAACCTGTATCTATCTTTCTGCACACTGCCATCTTCCTCTCTTATATATATATATATATATATATATATATATATATATATATATATATATATATATATATATATATATATATATGTGTATATAAAGGGAGAGACAGAGAGAAAAACATACACATGCACACATAAATATAAGAATATATATATATATATATATATATATATATATATATATATATATATATGGGTCTACTTCTAAACACCGACACGATTCCCGACACAAAACTCACGGCCAAATAACCAACAACACACAAACCCGACACAAACCCGACAAGCAAAACACCGAACACCAAATCACCGACACACGGGCGTAAACAACACGCAACACTACATACCATACACTAGCCCTGACCCAAACCCTAACCCTAAGGTCTGACACTATCGCACACTTCACCTACCTGCACCCTAACCCTAACTCACTTACACACCCCTAGCCCAAGCTCCGACACTAACGTACATCACCTACCTGCACCTAACCTAACTCACTTACACACCCCTAGCCCAAGCTCCGACACTAACGTACACATCACCTACCTGCACCCTAACCCTAACTCACTTACCTGACCACTCCTACCTCCGTCACTATCGCACACTTACCGGGTCGCGATCGCAGATTACCCTTGTTGGTCTTTCCACTGTCGGCGAATCACCCTGTCGGCATACGTACCTGTCGGTCATCTGGCGTCGGTGATTTCCGCGTCGGGGAATCGGCGTTTCGGTCTTATGAATGGGACCCATATATATATATATATATATATATATATATATATATATATATATATATATATATATATATAAGCACCTATATAGATACACAATGTATGTGTGTGTGGCTGACATAAATAAAGCAATGTCTTTTGCTTTTCCCGGTTAGGGGTCGCCACAGCAGATTACCATTCCACAGACTGGCAGTGAAGTTTTTCTGGTGTTGAGTTGCCAGCCCAGCGCTCAGCCTTCACAGAAGACACATACACATCACGCATCTACCTTTATGTCTTTAAAACTCACTCGACTGCAGGGAGGACATAAATACACACACACACACACACACACACACACACACACACACACACACACACACACACACACACACACACACACACACACACACACACACACACACACACACACACACACACATATATTGCTATAGATAAAGATGTAATATAGATATGATTATATCATTGGCCAACAGCACAAATGACTAACACAAAAATGAGTGACAACACAAATGTGTGACATACAAAATGAAAGAATCACAAACCATTGATAATGTCTCTCCAACTATCAGTAAACCCCAGATGTAAAACCCAGATGACGTACTGTCTGAATAGTGGTACTGTTAGGGAAAAGGGCTTTTTAGTAATGTAATGTATAAACCAAGTGGTGGGAGTGTGGATAGGGTGAACACAAGAGTAAGGAGAGCATGATGGCCTCACTCTTTCTCTAACAGTACCCCTAATCAAAGCAAAAGGACGCAGAACACTCACACTACCAAAGAGGCACAACAAAAAAGTCTATCCCATAACCTAATCTTTGTACACTCGCGCATAAACATTACCTGCCATCACAGAATTTTTCACATTTTCACAACCACCCACTTTTCAGGCAAACATACATTTTCCTGCACCACTCTGAATACTTATACTATATAAAGGTTGAATTCAACTAAATGTGATTCACACAAATCTGCAGTCACACATTTGTGCTGTCAGTCAATTTTTGTCACTCATTGGTGTGTTTCATGTGCAATGTCAACCAAATGAATGATAACCACATATATTTATGTGTGAGTGTGTATGAGTATATATAAATATATATGTGTGTGTGTGTGTGTGTGTGTGTGTGTGTGTGTGTGTGTGTGTGTGTGTGTGTGCGTGTGTGTGTGTGCGTGCGTGCGTGTGTGTGTGTGTGTGTGTGTGTGTGTGTGTGTGTGTGTGTGTGTGTATATATATATATATATATATATATGTGTGTGTGTGTGTGTGTGTGTGTGTGTGTGTGTGTGTGTGTGTGTGTGTGTAGATAAATAGATAGATATATATATATATACATATATATATATATATATATATATATATATATATATATATATGCTACTGTCAGGACTACATCCACACCCAGCTGCTGTTCCTTATATCCTGTAGTCACATATTGCATGGCTTGATATGATACTGTCAAGACAACATCCACACCCAGCTGCTTTTCATTATATCCTGTACTCATATATTGCATAGCGTGATATGATACTGTCAGGACAAAATCCATACCCAGCTGCTGTTCCTAATATCCTGTGGTCATATATTGCATGGCGTGATATAATACTGTCAGGACAACATCCACACCCAGCTGCTGTTCCTTATATCTTGTAGTCACATATTGCACGGCATGATATGATACTGTCAGGACAACATCCACATCCAGCTGCTGTTCCTTATATCCTGTAGTCACATATTGCATGGCGTGATATGATACTCTCAGGACAACATTACTTACATATTTCACTTTGTTGTTGTTGTGTATTTCGGCTTTAGGGGTCGCCACAGCAGAACTCCAGTCCACTAATGATTGGCAGTAGATTTTTACGTGCCGAGTTGCCAGCTCTGACGCACAACCTTCAAAGAAGGTACGCCCATTCACGCATGTCTCCACACAGAAGACGCTCTAGATGAGAATCGAACAGGACAACGTCTTAGTGTGAGGCGACAACGCTACCGCAGCGCCAATATTTCACTTTGCAATATTTACTATTAATTGGTAAGTCATATAGTAAAGGAAGCCACCTTCATGCCCACACTCCCATTTTTGTAATACTTTTATCTAATAACACCCATAGCTCCTCATGGTGTCCTGACAGTTTTGCAGCTGGCTTCATTTACTACATAACTTGCCAATTAACTTTAGATAATATAAAAAATGTAAGGTGTAACTAATAAAATAGCATTACAGTTGTTAATCTAGGATATCCCAAAATGGCTTTATTGACAATTACTTGTCACTTATTATTCATATTTTTACATCCATATTTTCATAACCGAGCTAAATTTTATGAAGGGGCTTGGTGTAGAATATCAGGATGGGACATAAAATACATTGCTACTGCTTATGTATAGTCCAATGTACAAGAGATATTATCTGTTTGCTAGTAGTTACAAACAGTAATATTTTAATTTACCATTAATCTTTCCAAATCCAAATGACTTACAAACTGTTACATGGCATCAGATAATGCCAAATATGATGTGGAAGAAAACTGTCATTGCTACTTGCCCTGTATATTGTTAATCCTGAGAAATATTCAATGTTATTAATATTATTAATTATACAAATTATTACCTTTTTCATATTTCTGTAAATGCTCAATAAATAAGCAGTCAGGAAGGAACTTCTTACTGACATGTGAAAGCTCAAGTCTGGATCTGACACTGTCTCGAGTGTACGGTTTCCACGATAGAGATTGTTGTTTAGAAACTTTACAGGAAAACTTAATTCTGAGTTTGTGTGCATTATGACACAGCATATATGAAAAGACTGTGAATGCACTAACTACTATCACTGGAAAGAATATTTTTTTACTGATAATAAAGAACATTATGATCAGATCTCCAGGCATAACCAGGTTATGTGTTTGAGACAAGAATGCCATGAAATTCTCCTAGACAGTTAAGCTTGAAATGGGAATTTCAACATCTATGTTGAGAGCAGATCAAATTCTGTGTAGTGAGTTGAGCTTTACTTGCTCCCATGTCTTGCAAAACTTGCAGAAAATAATTGCAGTAGCAGTAAGTGTTTAACAACTTTGAAAGTTGTACCACACTTAATTTTGCCACATAGACTGTTGTCATTACAGTTTTTGCACATATTTTTGGTCTATTCAATTATTTATGATTTGTGCCACCGCAGAGGAATGAAGTCATTAAATAATGGCAGACATTTGAGTTCCAGACATTGTACACAGCAAGCTCATATTCTATCAGCTTTCAAAGCTTATAAGAGGAATGTGTGTGTGAGACTAGACCTTTGTCCTTGTCTATTTTAAAGATGTGTCTGGAGTGTTTCTCCCCGGGCTTCTGCTGAAAATTCCAAGTCAGACTTTCCTTGTAAACAAATCTTAAATAAAATAAAAATATATATATTTTTTATCTTTGTCTGCTTTTATTACAATTAGAAGGGGTATACAGAACAAAGTAACTATAACTGATGGGTTAGAGATGGGGGTCTGTCTGCAGATAGAAGTAGCTTACCATATTGCTTGCTCAGTTTAGCCAGTCTGTCTTTGCAGGTCTAGTGTAAATTTGTGTGAAATAAATTTAATTTTTATCCCTTTCAAACATAAGGTATACATAGTCAACAAATGGGCTACAGTTTCTGAGAACAGGGGATTGGGTGGATGAGAATGGCTGACTGGCTGTTATGATGATGATGTTAAGCAATTGTCAGTTTGGCTTTGCATTTGTGTAAAGCAAGTTCTAATATCTTATTTTACTTGGGACTTTTTTTTTTCTTTTTTTTTTCGTCACAACTGGACATTTGCAGTGTATATAGTCAAGTGACTGTAATTAATGAGATCAGACATTGGTGGAGTATAAGGACAGAAGTTCAAATGATCTTAAATCAGGAAGGTGAACCCAACATAAAAGGTATTCATACATAGTCAAATAAAGGGGGGGGGCATAGTATGAAAACTGCCCAGGTCACTTAGCACTCCACTTTTATATATATATATATATATATATATATATATATATATATGTGGGTCTACTTTGATTCACTGAAAACTCATTTCGCAGAATTTCAATTCACCCTCAAACAAATTGCTGAAAGCTCAAGTCACTGATAACTCATTTTACTGAATCACATTTCACTGAATGTAAGTACTGATAGGCAAATAAAATGTACCCATGAATTACCACAGGTGGCAGTACACTAAACACCGAAAGTGTGATAAGAGACTTAGGTACACAGGTGGACAGTGGTCTCACCTTCGATAACCACATCGCCACAACAGTCAGGAAATCCTTCTATGTGGCACACCTCATCACTAAGGGCTTTTCATCCAGAAAAAAGGAGGTCATTGTCCCACTGTACTCATCCCTCATTAGACCCGTTATAGAGTACAACACCCCATTTGGTATGTACCTCACAATACATCTGTAACAGCTGGAAAGGCTGCACTAAAAGAATCAAAGGCCTGAAGCAGATGCCCTATGCTGACCGTCTAAAAAATCTCCAGCTATACTCTGTGGCATATCGTCTACTCAGATGTGATCTCTGCTTAACATACAAGGCCATGTCAAACCCTGAGCTGTTGGACATGCTCCACTTAAAGAAATCCCAATCCCTCAAAGCCACACACTTCAGGGATCTAAACCTTGCCATCACAATGAACAAAACATACTGGAGGGATAGGTTTCTGACCCAGAAACTCCCCATACTCTGGAATAGACTGCCCATACATGTCAAGCAGAGCGTCTCCTTGGCCCTCTTCAAAAGGAACCTTGATGATTGGATGGGAGATAGGAAATTCACTCCAGGGATCACGTCAGTCGCCCTGCTAGACAGGGGTCCAAGGAAGTAAATATTGTGGGAAGAAATATTCAAGGAATTGTTATGGCTAGGCTTGTATAGGCCCTAGGGCCGATAGCCTAGTACCAACCAATGAACCTATATGCCCTTTTCTCCACTGTAGTGCAATCTTGGAGTTAGTATATGTAGTTAGAGGGTGTGGGGGGCACAGCCCCTTGTATTGGGGGGTGTGTGGTGCTTAGCCCCCCACCTACTTGGCTTTTATATTTATGAATCTCATTTCACTGAAAACTAACAATATAAAACCAGAAGTAGATAGGGGGCTACATCCCCATATCCCCCAATGTGGGGGGCTGTGCCTCCCACACACACCCTAACTATATATACTAACTCCAGGATTGCACTACAATGGGGAAAAGGGCATATATTTTTTATTTGCCCAACAGTACTTACATTCAGTGAAATGTGATTCAGTGAAATGAGTTTTCAGTGATTTGAGCTTTCAGCAATTTGGTGTGAGTGTTTTGGAATTCAGTGACATGAGTTTTCAGTGAATCAAAGTAGACCCATATATATATATATATATATATATATGAACAATGTGTTTATTTCACAATACAGCATTTAATACTAATACTCTGCTAACATATTTAAATCTTTCTATTCACAGTAGCTGGGATTTATAGCAAATAGTGCAGCAGCATAGCTTACTCTGCACTGATGTCTGAGTTGCAATGCTGCACTGTTCAAAGATTTACAGATACACACATTCCCACAAAGCCAACATCTCATCAAGTGGGAACATTCCCACAAGGCCAACAACTCATGAAGTGGCAATGTGCATATCGATGAATTTCTCAACCAAGCAGTTGATTGGCCTGCCATCCTGCACTGCCAAACAGCACATCCTACCAGACCACACACACACACATACGCACACACACACACACACACACACACACACACACACACACACACACACACACACACACACACACACACACAGATACCTACTGAGAGTGGCACAGATACACCCATGTACACACATACAAATGTACCCTCACAGATCCACTCACCCTATACTCACCCTATACTCACATATACTTACACATACTCACACATACTCACCCTATACTCACACATCTTCATAGTATTTCAAGCAATGTAAAAATATGTACAATATTTACAGTATTCAGAGGGTGGAGTTCTCTTTGCAGAGTGATAACTATATAAAGTACTTGTACATTTTCCAGTTACAGTAGGTCTACAAGCCTACATCAACTTATCCAGTCATAAATGCAATTACAGGACATTTCTTCCAGTAGATGTTCCTTTAGTTTAACCATGAAGCCATTCAATGTTATTTGAGAACATTTATCTTTGTGAGAATATATAAGATTAAGAAAAAAAAAATTTGTTGAGTAGTAAATCCACAAGACATATGACTTACTTTTCTAACTTTGTAGTACAATACATTCCCTACAATGTAAGAACTAAACTCTTCATACGTTCATAGATGTTTACCAGGCTAACTAACACTGGGTCTTTTATAAACCTAGCTGTACAACCCAAATGTGCCCTTTGTATTAGGACAGGGTACACTATGTTAGTTAGGACATTGCTAAGGATTTTATGGCTGGGGTATGTTAGCTTGGACATAAGTTACTGTCTGCCACTGTCCATCAAAGACATGGGGACTAGACTACAGGTGAATTCTGATTTCCCATCCATCGGTTCAGGTTATGCTTGAAAAAAGTTAGGGAGAGACTTTGCTTCCCATGGATGGGGGCCTATTTCAGAGAAGGGGAAGCCTCTGAGACACATCTGTCTTGCCAACATGTTCTATTTATGATGCAAACAAAATGTAAATCCTTACATCTAGTAGTTGGGATATTGTTCATTTTGTGGATGTGCAAAGTTTCATCAGAGTGGGGTCCAGGGATGTCTTGTATGACAGGCAAATATTCCTTGTCATTAGTCTGCAGGAGACAAAGTATAGAGATAGAGCTTTAAGGCAATCCACACAGGACAATGTGTTTATACCCTAGATTCTCCTGGGAAGGAAACTTTGCAGGTGTTCACTTGTTGCATATGTCTGGTCAGGTACAGGCCAAAGGGGTTATTATACTCAATGATGGTCTGATGAGGACCAGGTGAACTGGCTCTTTGACTTCCCTGGACTAAATGCTATGCCTTTACTTACAAATTGAGTGATTTTCTTACTACACTGGCCACATGTTGGTCAAAGGCCAGGCTTCTACCTACTTATGTTCCTAGATCCCTGACTATCAGGTCAATTTTTAGGGGTGTTTTATAAATGGTGATTTCCCAAAAGATACTATAATGCATTTCTTTGTCTATGTTAGACCCTCTTGCAAGATGTTGGTGTTGGGGGCATTTATGATAGCTTCTAAATTGCAGTCATCTGCAAACCTGGTAAGCCAAATGCGTATTTCATTCATCCATTCTTTCTGCTTTTTTGTTTGAATTACTGTTTGCCAATCATTTTAGTGTGATGTGTTGTTTAATCAACTTGTGTATTGTAATTAAGAGACACAGAGAATCCATTACTGCCATGTGAGCAGACTATTTACAACAGCTCAGACATCTGAAGTGAAACACTTGCAATGTCTATTAGTCTGGTATAACTAACACTTATAAAATATGCTCTAGTATTTCATCCATATTTACAAATAAATTATTTTCTTCAAGTATATATTTTGTACCACACTCTGCATACTGGAGACCCAGATTATCTCCTTTACCATGACATTTTGTTTTTACAATGTCAATTTGTGCCTTTTTCGCTGTTATAATACACATTTTCTGCAGTTATTTGGGAATTATTGCCTTTCCCACATTCAGAAACTATTTGCATTTTCTGAAACTGTTATGTCATATTTGTACTTTCCGTGTCTATTAGGATCTCAGTGTCAGTGTCACAGCTGTCTTTCTTATGCCAGATATGATTAATGCAAAGCGATTTCACCTGTCATAATAGCATATCCTTCGTGTCACAGCTTGTATCACTGTCAGTGTCACAACTCTTGCGAATGCTCTCTCATGTCTTAGGTTCATAGGTTCATAGGTTCATACTAGGCTATCTGCCCAAGGGCATTTATAAGCCTAGCCCATAGTTATGTGGCTTTCGCCACCCCTTTAGTTTGAATAAAAACTATGCCTATCATTTTGCTGTGCCTCTGTCAAGCAGTGACGCTGAAGTAATCCCTGGGGTATATCTGCAATCTCCCATCCATTGGTCAAGATTCCTCTTGAACAAGACCAGAGAGGTGCTCTGCCTCACATGTACCGGGATTTTGTTCCACAGCATAGGGAGTCTCTGGGTGATGAATCTGTCCCTCCAGCACGTTCTATTTATAACCGTGTCAAGGTTTAAGTCTCCCGCCCTTGTGGTTCTGAGGATCTAGATTTTTGAGGTGAAGCATATTCATCAAATCTGGGTTTGACATGGCCTTATATGTCAGGCACAGGTCACCTCTGAGCAAGCGGTATGAGACTGAATAGAGCTGGAGTTCTTTCAGTCGGGCAGCATAAGACATATTTTGAGACCCTTTATCCTTTTGGTGAGGAACTTTTGGGGCCTTTCAAGCTGCAGCAGGTGTCTGGTCAGATACATTCCGAACGGGCATTGTACTCAATCATAGGTCTAATAAGTGATGAGCACAGGGGACGATGACCTCCCTTGATCTAGATGTGAATCCCTTCATGATCAGGTGGGTGATATAGAAGGTTTTCCTAACTACTTTAGCAACATGAGTGTCAAAGCGAAGGCTACTGTCAACCTGGGTCCCCAGATCTCTGATGACTTTTTCTGTGCTCAGTGGATTGCCACCTATATGGTAGCTAGGGGTAGCCTTGTTTTTCCCAAAGGGTATGACTATGCATTTTTGGCGTTTAACTTCAGGCCATGGCTCTGGCACCAGTTATCCATTTCTGTGAGGCCCTTCTGGAGGATATCTGTGTCAGATGTGTTTTCGACTATGGCGCCCAGTTTGCAGTCATCTGCAAACTTTGTCAGCCATAACCCTCCTGTGTTTGCTTGTACTTCAGAAAAGTAGATGCCGAACAAGAGTGGACCCAGGACTGAGCCCTGTGGGACACCACTTGTGACAGGCTTTGAGTCTGACATGGCTCCAGCAACTCTGACCCTGTGGGTTCTGTCACTTAGCCAGTTTGCAACCCATCTTGTGATGTATGGGTTTACATTCAAGCTGATGAGTTTTTCGATGATACCTGAGTGGGGTATTGTGTCAAGGCCTTTGCCAGGTCGAGGTAGGCTGTATGGACTGCCTTTCCTCATCAATGGCCTTGGTGACTGTCTCGAAAAAGTCAACCAAGTTTAAGAGGCAGGATCTGCCTTTGACAAAGCCAAACTGAGTTGGATCCAAAGTCTGCAAGTTCCCTATGTCTTTATTTATGAGTTCCATTATGATCCTCTCCATGGCTTTGCAGATAAGGCTTGTCAAGCTAATGGGGCGGTAATTTCCAGGGTCTGTGGAGGCACCCCCTTATGAAGTGGGACCACAGTCGCCGTGCGCCACTCCTTGGGTACGTATCCTGAGGTGAGGCTAAGATTAAACAGCTGTCCTAACTGTGGGTTTAATTCCTCATTGAGTTCATGAAGCACACAGCCGGGGACACCATCCGGTCCCATGGATGCTGTGTTTTTGCCTTAGTGAGGCAGTTCTCACCTGGGCGTTGGAGATGTTTGGGGCTACAATCCTCTGGAATAGATATCTCTCCTTTTGGGAGGGGAGAAGTTTGCACTGAACCTGTCAGCCAGTATGTTGGCAATGTGTGTAGGTTCAGTAATTTTCACATCATTTTGAACTAATTCTGAGCATATCTGGGAGTTTCCTCCTAGGTTTCTAACACAGCTAAAGAAGGCCTTATGATTCTCTTTAGAGTCCTTGGCGATTTTCTCTCAAAATTTGCCTTGGATGATTTTATGAGAGCTCTTAGTTTTTACTTATAATGATCAAAGGTGTCTTACCTTTCAAGGATTTTGCTCTATCCTGTAGTAGCTTCCTCCTTTTGTTGTAGAGCTTGTTTATGGCTGGGGTCCACCAGACTGGGCGCTTGCCTTTGGTACAGAGAGTCTTAGTTTTGTTTGGGATTGCCTGATCCATGCAGTCCTGTAGGTGCTGGTAGAAGGCATTTGTAAGTGATTCAGCGGTTTGAGTAATGTTTACCACTGGCTCAGGGGCCTTAAAGGAGACCACACTAGTTTTTAGAAGTGTGAAATCGGCTTTGAGAAGTTTTCACTGTGGTCTTTTTTGTTTCAGGTGGGGCGGGATGAGGACCTCCAGCGAGATTAGTTTATGATCTGATCTCACCAGTGAGGGTATACTTCGGTGTTGAACATTTTGATCCCATGTTCGTGATGATGAGATCAAGTATGTTTTCTCCTCTTGTGGGGATGGTGACTAGTTGTTCCATGGCATTTGAGTTTATGAACTCCAGGAATCTTTGGGTTAGAGTGTTCGGGCTTGAGTAGTGTTCCCAGTCTATATTAGGGTAGTTAAAGTCACCTAGTATGATGGTGTTTGGAGATACATTTATCCTCCAATGTTTTCAGGAAGGCCATGTGAGGTTCCTGAGTTTGAGAGGGTGGCCTGTAACATGCTACAAATTGCAGAGCAGTCTTGCCTATGGTTAATTGCACCTGGATGGTCTCCGATGCATCATGCGTTGCCACCAACCTTGAGGTGTGGGTGTCCTTTATGAATATGGACACCCCCCTCCTTTCTTGGTGTTGTCCGGATTTTGGGGCGGGCATGATATGAGGTGAAACCTGTTAGTGCTGGGGTGCTCTCAGGAGCCTTGAACCAGGTTTCTGTCACAGCACAGACATCGATGTTCTCCATATTGAGAAGGGCCTCGAGTGCGTGCATCTTGAGATTGAGACTTCTGGCATTGAGCAGCATTACCCTTAGTTTTTTTTTCCTTTTTGGTGTTCTAGGGTGGTAGGTTTAGAATTTGAGCCTTGCCTAAAAAAGGCACTATGGGGGTGGCAAGAGCCTTTGCCAATATCCGGAAGCCCAGGGGTGACAGGTGCAAGCCGTCCCTTGCTTGAAGCAGCGTGGCTTGTCCAGCATATCATCCCAGGCAGACAGACATTGGATCCCCTTTGAATGACACCAGAATTTAAGCCAATTATTAAATCTGATCATCTTGTATCACTGTATTGTGCCATCATTCTAGGTGAAGGTAGGATACTGCTCAGGGTCAGGGTCAACCTTGCTTGGGCTACATACTCAGAGCGCTCCTCGTTGCCCCTTTTCATGTAGTCCAAGGAGGTACGTCTCAGGTCGTTGACACCAGCGTGGACAATGACTGAGTCGTACTTGTACCTGCTGTTGAGAGACCTGAGTGCTTGCGTTATGTGGCGGATTCTAGCGCCTGACAGGCAGCTTACTGTGACCTTCTCTTTACTCAGTCTGGTGAGCGGGACGTCAGTGTGTCTGACTATGGAATCACCAATGACAAGTGTGTTCTGGCATTTTGTTTGGCCTTAAGGGCTGTGACTGTTTGACACTCTGACTGTGTGGTCTATGTGTTGCATGTGTTGGGTCGTGAGGTGGTAGTTGTTTGGGTGTCTGCTTTGGTGGCCTCTGCTGTTTTGGTAAATTTTTGATCAGAGCCTCGAGTATGTCTTTGTGTGAGTATGTGTATGATTTGAAGTTGTGATGGTACCATGTGTGACTGGGTATGTATTGTGTGTGGTTACCTTCTCCTCCTGTCTGGTCTTGCCAGTCCTATGTTGAGAGAGCTCAGCCTCCAGTTTGGCCGTATAGTTGCATCTCGCATGTATTTGTGTTTTGTGGGAGAAGGAGAGGATTGTCTGTGTACATGAGGCAGTTGTAACATTGCCTCAATATTCCCAGGTTCACCAGTTGAGCTGGAGAGGACACTAGCAACTGATCCCTCGACATACTAGAAGTAGTAGATAAAGAGACTTTCAAAGGACTCCGGGGAAGTGGGTTTTAGGCTGGTGGGGTACTATCTATAATAAGAGTGCTTTATCAAGGTGCAAGTACTGTAGGAGTAAGTGCTAGGCTTTACAGATAGAGAATAGTCTACTTGGGAATCAAGTAGAGATGAACTTTTCAGTTATAGGATATGCTGGTTAGATCAGCAGTACAGCTCGAGGAAGGTAGTTTTAAGGGAAAATTGGAAGAGTGGAATTTAGATGGCCCAAATAGTTTAACCTTGTTTAACCGCCGCTGCTCTTGTGTGCAACAGTGGTAACTCCTTCATCGCGCTTCTGGCGTTTAGCGTGTTTTATAGCAGGGGGCTGAAGGGAGCTAGGAATTGGCCCAAAACGACCAATGTCTGTCTCCCAACTCTGAGATACAACAAGATGGTTTGATATTTAATATGAAGTATTTTCAAAA